>NC_090324.1:169237248-169433128 GCF_040869045.1 Eurosta solidaginis
CTATGAACCTCACGGAGCCAGAGCCCTTTCCAACCAATGTAAAACCGTGGAAATCGGTTCAAGCGTTCTGGAGTTATAGCGTCAGGAAAGAAAACCTGCAATTAAGCACCATCTATTGGTATGAAACGTAGCCGTAGCTTGGTGTGATATATCTCATGAACCGCTCGCTTAAATTCAATCAAACTTTGCAGAAATCATCTACATGATAGCCCAAATGTACCGTATTTTGGTTCAATTTGGTGGAGCCGGTCTCAAGTTATAAAGTAACACCAAAAATGTGCACTTATTTTTATATATAGAGAATGCGCCATCTGTTGCGAGATACTGATAATGTTGGATTTGTTTATTGTCAATTACTAGTTTGACATTTCCCAAGTGCTCATGGTTTATTAACAATTGGTTTTGTTTTATCGGCCTATTGATAAAGTATGCAAGGCTCGAAACGAGCTCAAGGCCAGAACAATAACTTTTTGTAATGATTATTGTTTTTTTAAATTTTTCTATAATTGAAAAATTATATTTTGTTTTTGGAATAGTACAAATCCAACATTGTCAGTGTCTTGCAACAGATGGCGCAACGTTGAATAAATATAGTTGGTAAGAAGGAATAGAAGTAGCAATTTGTCAGTCAAAGCAACCACCGCTGTATAGCTAAATGGTTAGCGCAGCGTGCCTAAAACGTACTGATGATGAAGGCTTAGCACCCTTCGAAATGGATCTATCTGCGCAGCTAAGGCAGGTTGCTGAAAAATTTTCTACTTACTATTCCAAAAACAAAATTAAAATTTTCAGTTATAGAAAAATTGGTTAGCGCAGCGTGCCTAAAGCGTACTGATGATGAAGGGATAGAAACCTTCGAAATGGATCTATCTGCGGAGCGATGGCAGGTAGTCTGAAAAATTTTCTACTTATTATTCCAAAAACAAAATAAAATTTTTCAATTATAGAAAAATTTAAAAAAACAATAATAATTACAACTAATTATGGTTCTGGCCTTGAGCTCGTTTCGAACTTTGAATACTTTATCAATAGGCCGATAAAACAAAAACAATTGTTAATAAACCATGAGCACTTGGGAAATGTCAAACAAGTAATTGACAATAAACAAATCCAACATTAGCAGTGTCTTGCAACAGATGGTGCAACGCTGAATAAATATAGTTGGTAAGAAGGAATAGAAGTAGCAATTTGTCAGTCAAACAAACCACCGCTGTATAGCTAAATGGTTAGCGCAGCGTGCCTAGAGCGCACTGATTATGAAGGCTTAGCACCCTTCTAAATGGATCTATCTGCGCAGCTATGGCAGGTTGTCTGATAAAACAAAAGCAATTGATAATTTAAGCACACAAGTACACTGATTGGAGTTTTAGATAGTAAAAGTTAAAATTCTGACCACATTAGCTGAATAAAAAGTGTTTAAATAATTGTTAGATAACAAATACAGACAGTGGTAGTTTAACAAATTCTGCTGTGGTAAGTGGTGAATGTGATCTACTAGAATTTTGTGAAGCTTGCTTCACACGATTTTTCTTTCCTGCAACATCTCTATCCTTAATATTGTCTCTGATCCAACTACTAGAAACGGTTCACGAAAACAGAAAAGTGCAAACATAAACATTAAGTTTAAGTACCAACAAAGGCATTTCCCCCAATGAAGCTTTACTATTGAACGTTTCATTAACAAATTAAAAAATTTTACTTTTTACTAATTTTAATGAAAAAACTAAAGCTTAATTGTACCTAAACTTCATTGTATGTATTTTATACTTTGCTGTATTTTTTTAACTTACGCAAATATGTAATATCATCAGTTGTAATTTCCTCCGTGTTATTATCGATAACTGGTCTAATTTCCGTAAATTTCATTATATTATCACTTTTTACTTTGATAAATGAAGCCACTTTATGAACTTTTAAACATTGCGCGAGAGCTTCAGAAATATAACATTATCAATTACGATGAAAAGAAAACAAAACAGCTGAAAGCTATCGACATAAGAGAGTAGCATAAGTGCGTAATTTCGTGCACGCCGAACACCGAGCGTACCCAATAAGGTGTGTGGATATCATTCCAGTTGCGATGCCACCTTTAGTAGTCGCATAACAAAGTAGTACTTTGAAAATTTCTTGGTACATTTCTTTAGATGTTGGTACTTTTTTTTCTCAAATTCGGTATACTTTTACATTAAATTTAAATTTAAAAACAATTTTCTTAATTAAGTTCCATAAAAAATTGTAAACGCGAAGCTAGTTCGAATAACAGAGTTTTTTAAATATCCAATGTTTTGCTTAAGCTTGTGTGGCGTCAGTGACAAAACAACTATATAAATAGTTATTATGACTAAGAACGCGTTGAAATAAAAATAATATTCCCCTTGACAAAGCAAGCTTGTACACATTTTTCAAAACTATAATAATACGTAGCCGAATGCATTGTGGATAAAACAAGTGTGATAACTTCTGCATAAACGTCAAAATTACAAATAGAATGGATCACCTGATTTTTAATTGACTATCGCTGCCTCATTCTGTATCTCTTTCTATCACCCGCTGAAGATGGCCGGCCTAATGCGCTGTCATATTGAACATCCTGTTAAAATGCTGCCAAAATGTTAAAAAGTAGCCATATTGAACATCCTGTCAGGCAATTGACGAATAAGATATCACACTTGTTTTATCCACAATGGCCGAAAGCTTCGCCTTAATATTAGTTTTTGTTCTAAATTTGTTGCGTCCGCAATCTAAGTTTTATTTTAACCGCGAGAGCAAATACGCTCTTAAAAATATCTTGCATAAAAGGACTTAAATGAAAATTTTAAGAAGAATTTTTTGTAGCAGACCTTAACTCTCTAAACTACTTAATATTTGTGTATATTAGCTCTTAACTAAGTGCTTGAGCGTATCAAACAAAATGATCATATTTACCGCCGTCGCTAACCTGTGGCCAGTTGTGAACAAACCATGCACCTACCCGCTTAAAGAGATTAATGCAAAGCGGGTTTTCTTCAATGCTTTTAATAACTGAATATCTCTGATTTGCACGATGAAAGACGCCAGCGTAGCAAAATATCAGAGCCTACTGCCTATGGCACAAACAAAGAAATTCAAATCCAACTGTCAGCAGCGACTAACTGAAAGACCAGAATATTACTTTTAGACCAAGAAAGACTAAGAACTGATACTTCAAAGAGTCAAATCTTATTTTTAATCAAAGTAAATTTAATTTTCCTAGATGTTTTTCTGGACATTGCCGGAACCTTCAACAATGTCTCGAAAAGAGCAATCATGGACTGTCTCAACTCGATTGAAGTTCTCCCAGCTCTACCAAATTGGATCGGCTCCATTCTAAGCTGCAGAATGATCACATCGCGATGAGGTCTTTTCGAGGCAACGAAATCTGTAAACAGAGGAACGCCGCAGAGTGGAGTTTTATTACCAATGCTGTGAACGCTGGATATAAACCAATTGCTTAGGCGGTTCGACCGAGGACCAGTCAAACTTACGGCATATGCAGATGACGTTTCTGTCATCATAAGCAGCAGATGTCTAACAACAATCAGCTCTCTGATGGACCAGGCACTTCGGGATGTAAATGCCTGGGCATCAGGAGTCGGGTTAACCGCCAATGCAAGAAAAATATAGCACAAAGTATCTAGGAGTTATACTAGATAGTAAGTTATCGTAAAAACTCCTTGTGGAAGAGATAGCGAAGAAAACCTCCAAGGCACTTTATGCATACACGAGGATGCTAGGATGCACGTGGGGCCTATCACCCAAACTTTCTTATTGGGTATTTACGGCAATTGTCAAACCAGTACTATAATATATGGTCCCGTGTCTGAGCTTCGAAAGAGATATTGTGGCCACAATTGAGCCGGAGGGTCGGTGCCGGGTATAGGTATGGCAGAACATAATATACACGTGGGCGCAGATGGTTCCAAATTAATGGAAGGAGTTGGGTCTGCTGTTTACTGTGTCGACCCAGAATTAAGTAGATCCTACAGACTGCATGATTACTGCAAGTAGAAATTATAGCAGAGAAGAAGGCAATACAGAATCGTGCTTAACCTGCAGTCGCCTTAATTTATATATTGATAGTCAGGCTCAGGCCGGACCATACATCTTTACTGGGTTCCCGATCATAATGGGATAGAAGGTAACGAAAAGGCCGATGAGTTGGCAAAGGAGGGTGCATCACTCGCTGAGTCGACGACAGACGTCCCAATTCGTTTGGGAGAAATCAAAAGGAGACAGCAGGAGAGGCGTGGACAAAAGCGCGGGGCTGCAAAATTTCTAAGATCATGTGCAAAGCCTACGATATTAGACTCACAAAGTGGCTCATAGTAGGCTCATGGCGCTCCTTAAACAAATATATAAAAAATATGTAAAATCAAATGAAATTGACACTGAATTATGGCGAAATGCCTTGAAATTGAATTGAAAATTTGCTTTTTTCACATCACCCTGGAGGTACGCAGTATTTACGTGTAAGTGAAAATTGCCACAAAAAATGGGCCGTCAAAAATTAATCTTATTTAAGTTTTTTTATACGCTACATTTTTTTAGGATTTTGGAACAGGTAAGTGGCAACAATGGGGAAACCATATTTGGATGAAGGTGAAACATTGGAGCAAAATGACTACGCAGCTTTCCGAATTTCGAATTCAGCGGGGTTACATAATGGGTTTGTGTCTTTGAATTTAAAATTAGACCACTTACATAATTGATCCTACTGATGGTACGCTTTTGTGTGCGAAAGTAAATTTCGATATTCGGAAAGATTGTTCGAATTTACAAAAAACTTTTTCTATAAATCATAAATAAATCCACAAAGTTAGCCTAATAATAAATATAGTCGGGTAATATACGTATTGATTTGGGAAAAAGCCGCTTTGATACCGGTTGCCGTTTTGACCTAAAACCAAAAAACAGTTTTAGGACGTTATTTTCGTTTAATATACATCGCGATATTTTCCGATTCAGTCAAGTTGCATTTAAATATTAATAAACAAAGTTGCAATAAAAGAATATATAATAAAATAAAATAAGAAATAAAATAAATTAGCATAAAAGGCAATGTAAAAATTTAATGTTATAATTTTGGAGTAAATAAATTTTTTTGTTCAGTATAAGACGTACTTTATCTAAAATGAGCATACAATTTGGAAATGCAAAAATATTCGAATTATGCGGGGCTACATAATATGTAGGTTTGTGTCTTTGAATTGAGCATTTACATAATTGGCCCTACAGATGGTGCGATTTTGTGCACGAAAGTAAATTTCAATATATGGAGAGATTGTTCGAATTTATAAAAAACTTTTTCTATTAATTATAAACAAATATAGTAATATTTGTTAACAAAAATAGGCCTATGCTAAGTATGCGAAACAGCCTGTCAATTTATTGCATGGAACATTTGTTAGTATATTAATATATAGATAGTAGGGCGAAAAGCCGCTATGATGCCGGTTGCCGTTTTGACTTAAAACCAAAATCAATTTGGGACGTTTTTTTTTCGTTTAATATACAACGTGAAATTTTCCGATTCCGCCAAGTTGCATTTAAATAATAATAAACTAATAAAAATTTAATGTTACATTTTTGGTGCAAATTAATTTTTTGTGTTGAGTATAAGACATACTTCGGGCAAATTTGGCATTAACTTTTATAAATAAATTTAGTTAGTTTCAACAAAAGTTAATTCATTATTTGTGATTTAATTTTTTTTTTTTTTTTTTTTTTGAAAGCACCTAAAATAAAAAACTAAGAATCTGTTAAATAAGGACCTATGTATTTTCGTGTAAGTGAAATTTGCCACAAAAAATGGGCCGGTCAAAAATTAATTCCATTTAAGTTTTTTTGTACGCTACAAATAATTTCGGAACAATTTTTTTTGGATTTTGGAACAGGCCACTTTAGTTAAGTGGCAACAATGGGGAAACCATATTTGTATGTAGGTGAAGGATTTGAGCAACACGACTACGCAGCTTTCGAATTGAGCGGGGTTACATAATATGTAGGTTTGTGTCTTTGAATTAAGCACTTACATAATTGGTCTAATTGGTCCTACAGATGGTGCGATTTTGTGCACGAAAGTAAATTTCGATATTTCGAGAGATTGTTCGAATTTCCAAAAAAATTTTCTATGAATTATAAACAAATGGAGTAATATTTGACAAAAATAGGCCTATGCACTGCGGCTGATCCATAGGAAACGATTCATATAACTTTTATATGATTTTACGTATGCTAAGTATGCGAAACGGCTTGTCAATTGATTGTATGGAAAATTTGTTAGCGTATTAATATATAAATAGTAGGGTATACAAGTTTTTTTTTTGGTACAAAAATATTCAAGCAAGCGGCGGCTGCGAGCATTTAGAGATTTGAAATGGGAAAAAGCCGCCATGCTGCCGGTTGCCGTTTTGACCTAAACCCAAAACACTATTGGGGTGTTTTTTTCGTTTGATACACAATGTGAATTTTTCCGATTCAGTCAAGTTGCATTTAAATAATAATAAACTCAGTTGAAATGAAAGAATATATAATAAAATAAAATAAATTAGCGTAAAAGACAATATAAAAAATTTAATATTATATTTTTAGAGCAAATTTATTTTTTATTGTTGAGTATAAGACGTACTTTATCTAAAATGAGCATACAATTTGGAAATGCAAAATTATTTTCGGGTAATTTTCCATTAATTGTTATAAATAAATTTAGTTAGTTTTAACAAAATTTAGCTTATTATTTGTGATTTCACGTTTTTTTGAAAGCAAATAAAATAAAAAGCAAAGAATCTGTTAAATAAATTATTATGTATTTACGTGAAAGTGAAATTTGCCACAAAAAATGGGCCGGTCAAAAATTAATCCTATTTAAGGTTTTTTTGAACGCTACAAATTATTTTGGAAACATTTTTTTAGGATTTTGGAACAGGCCACTATAGGTAAGTGGCAACAATGGGAAACCATATTTGTATGTAGGTGACGGATTTGAACAACACGTCTACGCAGCTTTCGAATTATGGGGGGTTACATAATATGTAGGTTTGTGTCTTTGAATTGAACATTTACATAATTGGTCCTACAGATGGTGCGATTTTGTGCACGAAAGTAAATTTCAATATTTGGAGAGATTGTTCGAATTTATAAAAAACTTTTTCGTATAACTCTTATATGATTTTACGTATGCTAAGTATGCGCAACGGCTTGTCAATTGATTGTATGGAAATTTTTTTAGCGTATTAATATATAGATAGTAGGGTACACTGGTTTTTTTTTTTTTGGTACAAAAATATTCAAGCAAGTGGCAGCTGTGAGCATTTACAGATTTGAAATGGAAAAAAGCCGCCATGATGCCGGTTGGCGTTTTGACCTATGTATAACCAAAAACACTATTGGGGCGTTTTTTTTCGTTTAATACACAATGTGAAATTTTCCGATTCAGTCAAGTTGCATTTAAATAATAATAAACTGTGTTGAAACAAAATAATATATAATAAAATAAAATAAAATACCAAGGCAGCCGGTTCTATGTACAGGAGCAACTCGCGATTTTTCCCGACCAAGGGCTGTAATTTCAGTGTAACCCCATTTAATTTGTTGCGTCCCTCCCACAAATTGTCATCCTCTCAGCAGCGGGACTGCGCCATACTCGTCTGCTGCGGAAGGTAACGAACCCAATCCGGATCCGTCTCCTGGCCCAGGTCCTGAGAAATGCTTCTGCCGCGTTTGACGGAAAATAATCTTTTTAGAACTGTCATACTCTTGTCAGTGTGTCACGTGCAAGGGATGGTTGCATCGGACAGGGTGTTCTGGGCAAGATCCCAAAACCCGACGTCCTCGTAACTTTTATAAATCTTTTGTGGCACTTTGCAGTGTACGCCCAAAGGCGCCCCGTATTCTACGCCTCAGCGCCCCTCCTACCTTCCAGCAGCCCTGCTGCTCAGCAAGCCACAACAAATACCTGCTTCTCGCGCCCTACTGCGCCACCAGCTTATACGGCCGCTCCCACTCATAACTACAATCTCCGTAGTAGAGTCGGTAGCAATGCCGAGCATCAGCCCCGCCCCGTCTTCTTCCCCCTCTTTTCCAGCAGCAATCGTGTAGGTCAGGGAAACATACTCTCAGTCCCTACCACCTTTTGCACCGTTTGCTAACACAGAATATATATGTTTGCGTCATCGGCCCAATGCAGCTGCTGCCTTGGACGGTGCCACTTTCCTAGAAATTCTGGTCTCCGCAACGGCAACCCCCGACGGTCTTCATTGCGCCATGTTGCCAGGCCGCAAACCCAACTACACCGGGTAGCCCAACGCTTACCCAAGGACGCCTAGTCCCAGGACCACAATAGCAATTGCGTGCTCTTGTTGTTGTTGTAGCAATGTTTCGCCCCACCTAATAGCTGCGACCGATCACAAATTGTCATCAATATTCTCTAACGGGAGTCCAAGGAAACTTGCTGTTTCGACAGAGGTGGACCATAATGAAAGGGGTGTTAGAGGCGTTGGTTCCACATTACAATTAAAGAGATGGTTGGTGTCATGTGGGGACACATTGCAAGCGGGGCATACATTTTGTATGTCGGGGTTGATTCTGGATATGTAAGAGTTTAACCTTTTACAGTATCCAGAACGAAGTTGAGCCAGAGGGACTCGCGTTTCCCTGGAGAGTATACGTTCCTCTCCCGCAAGTTTTGGGTACATTTCCCCGAGTACCGGATTCATCGGGCAACTCCCGGCATAAAGGTCCGACGCCTCTTTGTGGAGTTCACCAAGGACCTGCTTGTGTTTTTTGGCTTCATACGGCTGAGTTCTCAGGTGCCGTATTTCCTCAAAATGCTTACGGAGATGACTCCTTAAGTCCCTAGGCGGTGCTGGCTCATCAATCAGATGTCTGTTGGGATGCCCAGGTTTCTGGGTATACAACAGGAACTGTTTGGTTAGCATCTCATTTCTCTCCCTGATGGGGAGTATTCTCGCCTCATTATGTAGATGGTGTTTATTTATTTATTTATTTATTTATTTAATCAGTCTACGAACATACAGGTCTTACAGACTGCCAATAATGATAGATACAAAAAATATTAACACAAAGATAACAAAATATAGATGTAAATACATAGTTTACAATAAATAATAAGTTCTTATAACAAACAAATTAAAAACAATTAAATAGCTGACTTTAAAATGTTTATAAAAGCTTCCCTACACATCGAAAAATCAAGCTCAATAGAAGATGAAATCTTATTGAATTCGTTCAGGGCGCGTGCAATTGGCGCATTCCTTCCATAATTGGTTCTAATATTGATACCATAAAACGGGCAAACATTACGAAGATCCCTCTTTGGAACATTAAAATTAATTTCCACAAGAAGGTCAGCGCAGTCTACATCTCCGTGGATAATGCCAAACAAGAAAGTCAAGGAGAGAATAGATCTCCTGGCTTCCAGGGATTTAAGATTCAAAAGAAGTAAAGGAGCAGTATATGGAGGAAGAGGGTATGTAAACCTTAATGACCGTAAAGCATACTTAAGAAAAACTTTTTGAACTCGCTCAACCCTGTTGATTGAGAATTGTTGGAAAGGTCTCCAAATGATGGTAGCATACTCAAGATGAGAATGCACGAATGAGGAGTAGAGTACTTTTAAAGTATACGGGTCAGAAAACTCCGAACTATTACGCCGAATGAAGCCTAGCATAGCATAGGCCTTGGCAATGATGAAATCAATATGGTTCACGAACATAAATTTTGTATCAAATATAACCCCAAGATCTTTGATTTTTTCAACAGTCTGCAACGTACTGTTAGCGATACTACACGAACTGTTGAGATTTGAACGAGATTTTGAGTAGGTTACGTGGAAGCATTTATTTATATTTCATGAAAGATGAGATCTAATGCACCAGAAGTAAAGTTTATCAATATCAACTTGAAGATTAATCATGTCGTTTGCGGAATTTATAACAGAGTAAACTTTGAGATCATCGGCGCACAACAGAAATCTAGCGTAAGAGAAGCATGAGCTAATGTCATTGATGAATAAGACAAAAAGTAATGGTCCCAAAATACTACCCTGCGGGACGCCCGATGCCGGCAAAAAGGGATCTGATGATACCCCATCAATAGAGACGGCACACCATCTATTAATTAGATATGATTTTAGCCACTGCAAAAAGGTTGAATGAAAGCCAAGGAAGTACAGTTTGTGAATTAGCACATTATGCGATACCTTATCAAAAGCTTTGGAAAAGTCGGTGTAAATACAGTCGCCTGAAGACCAAATGAAAAGGCAGAGATACAATATTCACTAAACTCCACAAGATTGGAACCGGTAGAGCGACCAGAAACAAACCCATGCTGTCTCGGACAGATCAAGTGCTTCACTGAAAAATAAATCTTTTCCTTGACAACGCACTCAAATAGCTTAGAAACGGTGGAAAGCATTGAAATTGGCCTGTAATTGCAGACATGAGCCTTACTGCCAGGTTTATAAATAGGAGTTATCGAGGCAAATTTCCAAGCATCAATAAACTCACCAAAGCTAAGTGACAAATTTAGTATGATCTCTAACGGGACAACTAGGGAAGTGCATCCTTTTAGCAAGGCAGCCGAGAGACCATCAATGTCAGCTTTAGTAGAGTTGCAATGAAATTGACTGAACAACTTTGGTCTCTCTTCGCTACACTCTTCACTTGGTCTTTAATAAAAAGACGTTTAGTTTTCGCATTAAGCGTTATAAATTCACTTTATTTATAATTAGAATTATTTCTAAACCAGTAGTATTTAATGCTGTTAAAAGCTTTAAATTTGGACTTTAAATAGTCACTTCTTATAAACTTGGTAAACTTCTTCAAAATAAATATGTGTACACATATTTTATATAAATATATGCAAAAAGGGATCGCGTCCGCGGTTGCCGAGTGATAGCACTTGACTAGCTCGTTGCAATTATTGTTGATGACGATGGTAGTGAATGTGTGTTGGCGCCTTTCCACTCGCCGCGCACGGCTGCGCATAGGATTTTCGCCGCCGTCTGAATATTATTGGAGGCGGCTTAAACATCCTGCCCGCCCTGCAGGGAGGTGCTTGTAAGGACCTTCTGCAGTTCCTGCAAGGCGCGAATGGTGATATTTGAGGCGCGACTAGCTACATACTACGTCGTTGGCTGGCCTTGTGAGGTGCGCGTGATCGTGCGCTTGGCCATATGTTCCGGTTAGGGGGTTGCCGCTGGTTTCTTCGATCGGTCCGCTGAAGGCAGCTGTCGGTCTCTGCCGTGGGAGCGAGATGGGTGTCGTCCTGGAAGTATAAGAGCAGACAGAGAAACGAGAAGTAGTTGGATACAGCGGATGATAAACGGAAATTTAGACAGGGGAAACGTATATAAGTTAGAGCGCTGTGCTCGAAGGGTGCTCCATTGGAAGGAAGCACAGTTTAACAAAGGGGCGTATAACAAGCTTATTTTGGGGGCGAACCTCTACAACCCGAACATGGTTGTCAGGTCCGAGGCGAACGTTCTCGATTCGTCCCAGACGCCACTCGGTGGGTGTGAGCGAAACTTCTTTAATTGCGACGAGGTCGCCTGGTTGAGGATTTTGCTGCGGCGTTTGCCATTTATAGCGCTTCTGAAGGTCCGTCAGATAATCCTCTTTCCAGCGTCGAATGAATTGGTGATGAAGCGATTTAAGTTTTTCCCATCGATTTATCCAGGAGAGGTCTTCCGCGTTTGGCTCAGGAATGGCTAATAGCGGTACACCTCGCAGGAAGTGACCCGGAGTGAGCGCTGTGAAGTCAGCTGGGTCCTGGGATAGTGAGGTTAGAGGCCTCGAATTGAGAACTGCTTCAATACGCACCATCAGCGTCGTGAATTCTTTGAATGTAAACTTGTGGGATGCAGCGGTTTTTTTGAAGTGGGTTTTAAAACTTTTTACTGCGGATTCCCACAAGCCGCCCACATGAGGGGCACTGGGTGGAATATACTGCCAGTTTATTCCCTGGGGGGCATATTTATGCACAATGTCCGCAGAGCATTCGTTAAAAAATTTAACGAAGTAGCGTTCGACTGCGCGCTGAGCGCCAATGAACGTTTTACCATTGTCGCTCATCATTTTTGAGGGATAACCTCGTCTGCCAACGAATCGGGCGAATGCTGCGCGAAAGGCTTCGGTGGTAAGGTCCGAGCATAGCTCGAGGTGTACTGTCTTTGTGGAAAAACAGACGAATACAGCCACGTACCCTTTTGTGATAGTGGTCGACCTCAGAATCGATGCTGTTATTTGGAATGGATCTGCAAAGTCTACTCCTGTTGTGGAAAAGGGGAGTGAGAAATTGCAGCGCTCAGGTGGTAGAGCTGCCATTATTTGCGTGCGCGTTTTCTGTTTGAAAAGCTTGCACGATTTACATTACAAAATGCATTTCTTTATAAGAGGCTTTAGTTTTGGTACGTAGTACTCTTGCCTCACCATTTGGAGCATTAACCGCATTTCTGCATGAAGAAGCAGGCGGTGTATAAACTCCAGATACAACTGGCACAGCCTTGAATCCGGAGGAAGGATTACTGGATGCTTCTCGTTGTATTGCATTGTAGAATGTTCCAGTCTTCTACCGATACGTAGGAGCCCGTATCCATCCAGAAATGGGTCAAGATCCGGAAGGGAACTCTTTTTGCTTATTGGCATATTGTTTTGTAAGGCGCTCTTTTCCGCCCTGAAATGGCGAGATTGTGCCATTGCCACAAGCCGCGTTTTCACATGTTGCAACTCTTTGTACGTCAGATGGGGATTATGTGTTGTTGCCAACCGATTTGGATTTGTTGCAGGCATTGCTCGCAAAGCGGAACAAGTATGAAATCACACGGAGAGCTCGAGAGTATGAGGAGATACGTTGAAGAATGTCGTCCTCTTCCTCGAGTGCATGATATGCTTCGACCTAGCGTTTCTCGGGTGGAGAAGCGCTACCTGCTTTCGGCTTTGGCCATGCCGAAATGTGGCAAGACAGCCATTGTGGTCTTTGCCACCAAAGTGAATAGCCTATCAAATCATGCGGCTTGCAACGACGTGTGCCAAGATCAGCAGGGTTGTCTTGGCTAGATACATGGCGGCAGGTGCCTCTAGGAAGATATTCTCTAATTTGAGAGGTAGGGTTGGCCACATAAGTCTTCCAGGTCGATGGAGATTTCTCTAGCCAGGCTAGTACAATCTCAGAATCTAACCATAAGAATGTGTTGCATGCTTGTAAGTCGAGCTGTTTTCGAACAGTTGAAGCCAGTTTGGCGAGTAGGACTGCACCACTGTGCGGATGTAAATCGCTGCGCAATATGCTTTTTCCGAGGCATCACAGAACCCGTGGATTTGGGTGTCTTGTCCTGGAACGGCATTAACCCATCGAGGGATTTCGATGTGGCAAATGGCTTATTTTTTATATATTTTTTATGAAAAATAAAAAACTGCCTACTCACCGATTCCTGTATTCTGTTGCTGCTTATTTATGGCTGCTGTTGCTGCTGCTTGGCTGCTGGGTAAAGATGATTTCTATAGTTTTTTTGATTGTTTTTGAAAATTGAAATTTTTTCGCAATTTTTTTTTTGTAAATGTATAAGTGTTTGTGTATATATATTTTTTTATTTGCTTTTTAAGCAAGCACTTTAAAACTCGGTTGGTTTTTTTTCGTAACTTTCTTTTTGGAAAAAAAATTGTTTGTTCCAAAATTTTATTTTTGTTGTCAATCTATATGTAGCTATGCGTGTGTATATTTTGACCACACACTGTAACTTTTATTTTGTCTATTTCTTTTTTTTTTTTTTGTTGTTCCAACAAAGCACTTTTAAATTCCTTCATTCCTCAGCTTTCATTTGTTTTATAGTTATATTGTATATATATTTCGTTGTATAGATATATTTTTATGTACACACTGTAGTTTTGTTTTGTGGCATTTTTGTGTAGTTCTTGTTTTATATTTTTATTTTTAATTTTTTGCACGAACAAAAATTCGATTTTAATTAAATTTTATAATTTGTAATTTTTAGGGCGGGCCAAAGATGGCTGCGAAGGACCATGCATAAAATTCACTTGGTCTCTTTTCGCTACACTCAAATCCGAAATAAAAAGATTTATAGTTTTTTTCATAAACGTTACAAATTCATTTAATTTTTAACTTCTTCTTTTAATTAATTATGACTTTGAACGTCACAAATTAACTTTGTTCAAAAAGGGACTTTTAATATTCAAATATATAAAAAGATAACTTTCACGTCATATATAAAAGATATACACAAGTATTTAAAAGAAAATTATAGGATCGCGTCCGCGGTTGCCGAGTGATAATGCTTGACTAATTCGTTGAAAAAAGGATCGTTGCTGACGATGGCAGTGCTTGTGAATTTGCGCCTTTCCACTCGCCGCGCACGGCTGCGCATAAGAATTTCGCCGCCGTCTGGATCTTATTGGAGGCGGCTTAAACATTGACATTGAACCAAAATTTAGGGACGAAGAAATTTCAGACGAGAAGTCAGACGAGGGACTAGCATCATGATTAGCAAAATTAGAACTAAAAAATTCAACAAACGCGTTAGCCACATTGTGGGGAGTGTTAGCAGGTCTGTCAGTGTAGAAGGCGGTGGCAGGCACTGAGGAGCGAGATTTCTTTGACTTAATGCATTAGTAACGCCAAGCTTAAAGTTGACTTTGGTTATTGAGTCAACAGGTGTATCTTTCTTAACGAGCCCTTTGCATGAAAAATTAGACCGATCAGCCTTCAGATGCCTTACCATGTAGCTAATAATATCATTAGAAGAAACTGACGGCTGAAATGACGATAGATGAAGCCAAATCATTCCAACGACTCCCAACTCATTATTAGCATTAGAGCCAATGAAATTTGGCATACGACACTTAAACACTTCAGTGCTATCTTTCAGCGCAGAAGGGGATAAAGATGCAGGCGTAGAAATAGATGTAGGTGTGAACGTAGAAGTAGATGATGATAAGCCAGGTGCAGAAGTTGTAATCGAACCGACAGTGCTAGGCTGCTTACGACGTTTGTATGTTTGTTTGGTATTAACATTGTTTTTATTACCAGCGCCATCCATACAGGTAACATTAGATTTATTAGCCTGTTATTTAAGAACCGAAGCAAACGATCTACCACTATTAGCAGAATTGTTGACAGAGTTATTCTCATAGGTTTGAGACACAGCTGTGGTGGTAGCATTGTTAATAGCTATTGGTACTGAAGAATTATTTTTGTTTTTGTTGTTTTCAACGTTCATAGCACTATTTTTAACAGTAGAACAAGCATCAACATTGGTAGCCATAGCACATGTAGTAGCAACTGCTGTATGTTTAGAAGCAGCAGGCAAAGCAGAAAGAATAACTACTTTTTCACTTGTCGTGTGTGACGATGAGGAAGTACCATTAGAATGAGCAGCACCAATGTTCTGGGGACACAAGAAGACAGCCCGTTGTGGTTCTGAGCGCAGTATTTTGGCAGGCCTGTAGCTTCTTCCAGTGGGTAGTTTTTAGGCTTGGCGACTATATAGGGGACGCGTAGCAGGCAAACGGCTGGCCATTTCCTTTTATGTGTTAATGAGCGTTTCTTTGTCTTTTCCCCAAGTACTGCCAGCAAGGGATTTGAGGATTTTGTTACGGCTCTGGATTTTCGGAACAATTGCGGCTGCGTGCTCACCAAAATGTAGATCCTGATAAAACGTCACACCCAAGATTTTGGGGTGTAGGACAGTCGGTAGCGTAGTGCCATCGACATGGATGTTCAAAATGGTCAACATTTGGGACGTCCAAGTTGCAAATAGGGTCGCGGATGATTTAGTCGTTGATAATGCCAGGTTTCGCGAGGCGTCCTAGCCTCCCACAACTTAGGCGTAGTCACCCGTCACTTACTTCTAGAGTGACGACGTCTCCCCCGCTGCACTTCAGAATTCTGCAGTTAAACTCTAATGGACTAACTGGGAAGATCACGGAGATAGTCGATTTCATGAAGCGGCACAACATCCGCATCGCTGCGATTCAAGAAACTAAACTTACAGCAAGATCTGCTCTGCAGACCGGTTCCGGGTATAATGTCTACAGAAAATATCACGAGAGCCGAAATGGAGGCGGTCTCGCGTTTATCATATACCACTCAGTGCAATATCATATATTTGATCCCGACATCGGGCGCAGGGACAGTGTCTCAGAACGTCACGGCTTATCTGTCCTGTCAAGCGATGTAAACCTAGAAGTCATCAAGATCTACATCCCTCCTGCCACCTGTTGCCCCAGTGGATACCGCCCTAATATCAGCGCCCTACTCACTGGCGATAATCACATTATCTTAGGCGATTTCAATGCCCATCACAATTTATGGCATTCAAACTTGCAGGCGAACAGCAGGGTGTGATGATGGCGGATCAAATAGAAGAAACGACGTTCTCACAATAAACGGAAGTGCCCACGCTCATATGGTAAGAAGATGTCACAGTTCGCCAGATATATCAATCGTGAGCGCAGGATTCGTAAACTGCGTCAACTGGCAGCGATGGTAGCATCCTCATGCGACCACCTGCCTTTATTTATTTCTCTCGAACGTACCGAAGACTTCATCTTCACCGAAAAACGCACTTTCATAGGCTTTAAAAAAGGAAAGTGGGATGAGTACAAATCCTTTACAGACAGCCGCTTTGCTGCCCTCCCTATCCCGACTGATGCTCGCCAAGGGGAGCGTGCTTTCCGCAAGGTCATTGAATCTTCCTCGGCTCGCTTTACTCCCGCCGGAAGAATTTCCGAAATTTGGCCTCATTTCCGGCAGAGGCCGCAAATTTAGCGCGAGAACGTGACCTTATAATACAGTTCGATCCCGGCGACTTCCAAATAAGGGATATAGACCAACGCATCAGATTGCTTGTGGATGAACACAAGGGGGGGAAATGGGAGTAGCATCTAAGTAGTTGTAACCTCTCTGCCGGTGTGTGTAAGCATTGGTCCACCGTAAGGCCCTATCGAATCCTTCTAAGCACAATGACAAAATTTCTATTTCCCTTGACGATAAAGTGCTGTCGGATGCGAAAAAATGCGCGAACTCTTTTTGCCGGCAATATATAATGCATTTTACCGTTCACAAAATTAGACGGAGGGCTAAAAGACGCGCACATAAACATAACTTCAGCGCGTCCCCAATTACCATCACCGCCAAAGAGGTTGAGGATGCCATCGGTCATACTAAACCATCTAAAGCAGTGGGCCCAGACGGCATAGCTATGCCGATGCGTAAAAGCCTAGAAAAAGCAAATGTCTTTAATCTGTCCCTTTCGACTTTGTCATTTCTGAAAAATGGAAAATGGTCAAGATGGTCCCGCTACTAAAGCCTGGGAAACCAGCTAACATAGGAGATTCATATCGCCCGATATCTCTCCTACCGCCAGTGCCCAACACGCTTGAAAATATTTTGCTCCCCTATTTCAAAGCCAATTTGCAACTAGCCTGTCATCAGCATGGCTCTAGAAAGCTTCATAGCACAACCACCGTTCTAAATGCCATTAGCACCCAAATAAATTGCGGTTTAATCCAAGACTCCCACCATAGAACAGTACTCGTTGCGCTAGACCTATCAAAAGCTTTTAATACGGTCAACCATGGCACGTTACTGCAAGACCTGGAAGGGTCTATCCTTCCTCTAAGTCTTGAAAAATGGATCGCAAATTATCTGGGTGGTCGGCAGGCATTGGCGCAATTTAGAAACGCAACATCAAAACCAAGAAGAATTAAAGAAGGGGTGCCACAGGGTGGTGTCCTATCCGCACTTTTGTTAAACTTCTTACTATCGTTTCCTACGCCGATGACTGCACAATAATGGCCACAGGCTCAGGCCCACAGTTCGATGAGCTTTGCAACAAAATAAACCTCCCTGATCTCTCCAGTTGTTCCACCTCGCGAAACCTGACATTATCACCGACTAAATCATCGGCGACCTTATTTACAACATGGACGTCCCAAATGTCGACAATTTGGAGCATCCACGTCAATGACACTACGCTACCGACTGTCTTACACCTCAAAATCTTGGGTGTGACGTTCGATCTGGATCTACATTTTGGTGAGCATGCAGCTGCAATTGTACCGAAAATCCAGAGCCGTAATAAAATCCTCAAATCTTTTGCTGGAAGTACTTGGGGAAAAGATAAAGAAAGGCTCATTACTACTTACAAAGCAATTGGCCAGCCAATTGCATGCTACGCGTTCTCGATTTGGTCGGCAAGCCTAAAAGGAAGAAGCTACAGGCCTGCCAAAATACTGCCCTCAGAACCGCCACGGGTTGTCTTCTTATTTCCCCAGAACACCATCTACATAATTAGGCGAGAACACTCCCCATTAAGGAGAGAAATGAAATGCTAACAAAAAAGTTCCTGTTGAATACCCAGAAACCTGGGCATCCCAACAGATATCTGTTTTAATGAGCCAACGCCGCCCAGGGTCTTAAGGAGTCATCTCCGTAAGCATTATGAGGAAGTACGGCACCTGAGAACACAGCCGTATGAAGCCAAAAAACACAAGCAGGTCCTCAGTGAACTCCACAAACAGCCGTCGGACTTCTATGCCAGGAATTGCCCGGTGAGTCCTGTAATCAAAGAACAATACCCAAAAATTGCAGAAGAGGAACGCACACTCCCTAGGGAAACGCGAGTCATTCTAGCTCAACTTCGTTTTGGATACTGTAACAGGTTAAACTCTTACCTATCCCGAATCAACGCCGACATACAAAACATATGTCCTGCTTGTAACATGTCCCCACATGACACCAACCATCTCTAAAACTGTATTGTGGAACCAATGCCTTTAAAACCCCTCTCATTATGGTCCACCCCTGTTGAAACAGCAAGTTTCCTTGGACTCCCGTTAGCGGATATTGATGACAATTTGTGATCGGTCGCACCTATTGGATGGGGCGCAGCACTGCCACAACAACATCATAAAATAAATTAGCATAAAAGACAATGTAAAAAATGTAATGTTATAATTTTTTAGTAAATTTATTTTTTTTTTGTTCAGTATAAGACGTACTGGAAATCTGGAAATGCAAAAACATTTTCCGATAATTTGCCCTTATTTGTTATAAATAAATTTAGTTAGTTTTAACAAAATTTAGCTTATTTTTTTTGATTTCATGTTTTTTTGAAAGAAAATAAAATAAAAAACAAAGAATCTGTTAAATAAAGACCTATGTATTTACGTGCAAGTGAAATTTGCCACAAAAAATGGGCCGGTCAAAAATTAATTCTATTTAAGGTTTCTTCTTTTTTTTCTGAATTTCTAATTCAGCGGGGTTACATAATAGGTTTGTGTCCTTGAATTTCAAATTATAGCACTTACATAATTGGTCCTACAGATGGTACGCTTTTGTGCACGAAAGTAAATTTTGATATTTGGAGATTGTTCGAATTTACAAGAAACTTTTTGTTCTATTAATTATAAACAAATAGAGTAATATTTGTCAACAAAAATAAGTAAATTTCGATATTTGGAGAGATTGTTCGAATTCGCAAAAAACTTGTTCTATTAATCATAAACAAATAGAGCAATATTTGTTTAAAAAAAATAGGCTTATGCACTGCGTCTAATTTATACGAATCGATTCATATAAGTTTTATATGATTTTACGTATGCTAAGTATACGAAACAGCTTGTCAATTGATTGTATGGAAAATTTGTTAGCGTATTAATATATAGTGCAGCAAGTGGCAGCTGCTAGCATTTATAGCTTTGAAATGGGAAAAGCCGACATGATGACGGTTGACTTTTTGACCTAAAACCAGAAACACTTTTGGGACGTTTTTTTTCGTTTAATATACAATGAGAAATCTTCCGATTCAGTCAAGTTGCATTTAAATAATAACAAACTAAGTTGAAATAAAAGAATATATAATAAAATAAAACAAATTAGCATAAAAGACAATTTAACAAAATTGATGTTATATTTTTGGTTATATGTTTGCATGTTTAATGGCGTGTTAAATTTTACTTAAGATTTTTAAGAATTAACGAGCTTAACACCTATAAATGATAATTGTTATTCAATTACTATTTTTGGTTTTATTGAGATAAACTGAAAAGAAGGAAGCGTTTACTGGCATACTGCGATGGTACCATTTCGAAAACCGCCACGTCATCATCGCCAGGCAATTTCGTAATGTTTATTTATTTCAACAGGTTTTACCGGGAATCGAACCCCGGCCAAGCTGCTGAAATAACAATCGACTAACCATTGGGCTATTGTGTTGTATTTGCTTTCTTGGCTTATTTCAGTGTTACCTCATTTTCACGCTCTCGCACAATTTGAGACGTTCTGCTTCTACATTCATTTGAACTAGGCGTGCTTTTTGTTATTGGAATTGTACCACATACCTTCACTGCAGAAGATTGTTTGTGTACTATATTTAAACTCGTGCTCAGTCTATATAGTTATATGTTTGTATGATTAATGGTGTGTTCAATTGTACTTACGGTCAAACTGCTGAAATCACAATCGCCTAACCGTTGGGCTATTGTGTTGTATTTTCTTTCTTGGATTATTTCAGTTTTATCCCATTTTCGCGCTCTCGCACAATTTGAGACATTCTGTCTCTACAGTCTCTGCAGTTTGACCGCAGTTCGGTTCCCGGTAAAACCTGTTGAAATAAATAAACATCACGAAATTGTCTGACGATGATGACGTGGCGGTTTTTTCAGTTTTCCCCAATAAAACTAAAATAATAATTTAATAACAATTATCATTTATCCGTGTTAAGCTCATTAATTCTTAAAAATTGTAAGTACAATTGAACACACCATTAATCATACAAACATATAACTATATAAACTGAGCACAAGTTTATATATAGAACACAAACAATCTTCTGCAGTGAAAAGGGGTAGTACAATACCAATAACAAAAAGCACGCCTAGTACAAATTAATATAGAGACAGAATGTATCAAATTGTGCGAGAGCGTGAAAATAGAATAAAACATAAATAAGCCAAGAAAGCAAATGCAACACAATAGCCCAATGGTTAGGCGATTGTGATTTCAGCAGTTTGACCGCGGTTCGATTCCCGGTAAAACCTGTTGGAATAAATAAAATTATAAAATTGCCTGACGATGATGACGTTGGCGGTTTTCGAAATGGTACCATCGCAATATGCCAGTAAATGTTTTCTTCTTTTCAGTTTTTCCCAATAAAAACAAAAATAATAATTGATTAACAATTATCATTTATCGGTGTTAAGCTCATTAATTCTGAAAAATCTTAAGTTATATTTTTGGAGCAATTTTTTTTTTGTTCAGTATAAGATGTACTTCGGGAAAATTTGCCATTAACTTTTATAAATAAATTTAGTTAGTTTCAACAAAAGTTAACTCATTATTTGTGATTTCGTGTTTTTTTTCAAACCAACTAAAATAAAAAACAAAGAATCTGTTGAGGTTTTCTATTTAAGCTTTTTTTGTATGCTAAAAATTATTTTGGAAAAATTTTTTAGGATTTTGGAACAGGCCACCATATTTGCATGTAGGTGAAACATTTGAGAAACACGACTACGCAGCTTTCCGAATTTTGAATTCAGCGGGGTTGCATAATAGGTGTATGTCTTTGACATGAACACTTACATGTTTGGTCCTACAGATGACGGAAGCAAATTTCGATATTTGGAGAGATGGTTCGTATTTACAACAAAAAATTTCTATTAAATATAAACAAATAGAGTAATATTTGTTAACAAAAATAGGCCTATGCACTGCGGCTGATTCATACGAATATATATTAATATATAGATGATATACAAATTATTGTTAGGCCTTGATCTCGGATCGAACCCATGATCCTACAAATCAGTAGGCCGATATAACAACAGAAATTGTTAGTACAACCCAGAGCACGGGGAAAAAGTGTCAATTGTTTAATATTGCACGTATTTGCATACAATTAAGTAATAAGGGTGGTATTGTTGTTGTTTTACCACTCCCTTTGTGTTAGCCTTCCACTTTTACTTATTTTCCGCTATTAAATAAACGATTCTTGCACCTGTTTTTATTTAATTCAATCTCAGATTTGTTTCTAAATTTTAGGTTATAAACTGAAATTACAATTTAAGCGATCGATGACCGAAGGAATAAAGACATTAATATTAGCGCGCTTAACGACAACTGAACTGTCCATCAGCTTATTGTCCCCGCTGAGCCGCTTACTTTACACAATATGTACATATGTATGTAAATATGCATGTGCCAACAAATAAAGAAGCGGTATTTTTTACCGTACTTAAAGTGGCATTAGGGATGTTCTAATTTTATAGCATATATTTTATAGGAAATTTAATTTTGAGGTAAGTATAAATTTTAAGGTAAGTATGAATTTTAAGGTAATTTAGAATTTCAGGTAAGTAAAAATTTGAAGGTAAGTATGCAGTTTACAAGTAAGTATGAAGCTTACAGGTAAGTGTGAAATTTACAATTCAATTAGATTTTGATCCATGTCTTCAATATGGCTCCCCGCCCGCGGAGTTGTGAGGTGCAGGAGCTTCTGTAGCTTCTCGATCGTATTCACAGCCGTGCTGAAGAGCTTGCGTAGATTACGTGCGTCAACGGTTCGGTTCTGTGAGCGCGCAGCTGGTCTTTTGATTCGGGTTGGCCCAGCGCCGTGGTTCCTCGCGCCTGCTGCGTACGGGTGGTGGCATGGCCGGACATCGGTGACGTGGCGTTGAAACGGCCGGGCGATGGAGTAGAGTATGATGGGCCCAACCCCAGTGCTGCCAACTGCCGTAAGACGTGCATTCGACGTTCTTGGGGGACGTGGCCAGGCAGTTGATGCAATAGATATGGACACAGGCGGACTAGTGCCGGTCTGCTGGCATTATTGCCAAAAAGGCGTGGCAATATCGTAAGGAGTGCTGGCGGCAGCATATCCTGCATTTTCCACGTTTCGTTCTCTGATCTGTGGAGAAAGTCTGAGAGAAGCAAAAAGAAAAAAAGAAAAGAGATAACGAGAGAGCATCAGCCACTATATTAAAAAAGGGGTGAAAAGGAGGCTTGGAGGGATAGGGCAGAGGACGGTGTGAGGGAACTGTGATATGGGTAGTAGACATATCTTTGTGATGTTGCGCGAAATTATGCCATTCTGGGTGCGAATTTCTATGGCGCTCAAATTCTCGTCGGGACCTACGTGTAGGTTTGCAATCCGCCCTAGTCGCGACTCATTGGGAGGCAGAAGGTCGTCTTTGATGACGACAAAGTCCCCTTCTTTGAGGTTTTCCATTTTTGTCGCTTATGGAGCTTTTTGAGGTACTTTTTCTTCCAGCGAATGCTAAATTGGTGGTGTAAAACCATGCGTTTTTGCCATTTATGTAAAAGGCTAAGTTTCTCTGCGTTGGGTTCCGGCATAGAGAGGAGTGGGCTACCACCAAGGAAATGTCCAGGGATTAAGGGGAGTAAATCTGTCGGGTCTTCAGACATGGGAGAGATAGGCCTGGAATTGAGGACTGCCTCAATGCGGACGATGAGGGTCGTGATCTCTTCAAAGGAGAACTTGTGATTGCCGGCGACTTTTGTCAGGTGGGTTTTGAAACTCTTCACAGCTGCTTCCCAGAGATCACCCATGTGGTGGGAATGGGGTGGAATGAAGTGCCAAGAGAGGCACTGTGCAGTATACTTTTCGGCAATGTCTTGCCCAACTTCTTTAAGAAAAAGAGCGAATTCCTTCTGGATGGCTCTTTGGGCAACAATAAAAGTATTTCAGTTATCTGACATGACTTTGTGGGGATTCCGCGGCAACTGGTAAAACGAGCAAATGCGGCTTTGAATGCTTCCGTGGTCAGATCTGAACAAACTTCAAGATGAACTGCCTTCGCTGAGAAAGAGGCAAAGGCGCAGACATAGGCCTTGGTGAGGGGGTCGCGATGCAGAGGGGAGTTTTTTACCAGAAGCGGGCCCGCAAAGTTGACTCCTGCGGTGTGAAATGGCAGGGTATACGCCGATCTTTTCGCGGGTAATGCCGCCATGATCTGTGAGCTCATCTTTTGATGGTGGATCGTGCAAGTTTTGCAGTGGAAAATACACAACTTTATCTTCTGCTTTAAGCGGGGAATGTAACACTCTTGATATATCATCCGAAGCATTAGTTGCTTTTCGGCGTGTAGCATAAGGGTGTGGATGAATTCGATAAAGAGGGTGCAAAACTTAGACGTTTCGGGGATTATAATGGGGTGACACTCATTGTCGCTGAGGTCTGCGTAACTGAGGCGGCCGTTGACGCGTAATATTCCTTTCTTATCTAACATGGGACAGAGTGATAGTAGTGGGCTTTTCTTACCTATGGGTTCGGAGGCCTTTAGTAGTTGAATTGTTTCTGCATAGTACAAATTTTGGGTACGGATGATAAAACGTTCTTTGGCATAACTTATCTCATCCTGGGATAGCGAATATGTGGAGGGGACGTATTGTTTCTGCGCTTTGTGATTGAACCGATACACGTACGCAATAACTCGAAGGACTCGGCAGAAAGAGGAGAAACGCTCTAAGGGATCAGGGGTCTCTGTGGTATGAAAAGCTTCGGTGCGCCCCTGTTCCTGCGGGGTAGAATTTTGTGGCAGCATCTTGGGCCAATAAGTGGTGGATTGAGAAAGCCTGTCAGGGCCTTTCCACCACAGTGAACAGTCCGCTAGATCTTGGGGTTTGCATCCCCGTGTGCCCAGGTCCGCTGTGTTGTCACCACTTAACACATGACGCCAAACGGCGTTGCTTACATTCCCAAGGATTTCAGCAGTACGATATGCCATAGAGGTTTTCCATGTTTGGGGGGCTTTTCTAACCATGCAAGAAGAATTGAGGAGTCTGACCAGAGGGTTAACTCATCAGGGGGCAATTTCAAGCGAGAGCGTACTTGTTTCACTAACTTAAAGAGAAGGACGGCTCCACACAGTTCAAGTCGAGGTAAACTGAACGCTTTAAGAGGGGCTACTTTGCTTTTGGGGACTAAAGGATGAGAAGTAAATTGGTTTCACTATTCTGTACCCTTCGGTACACACGTGCACAGAAACCTTTTTCTGAGGCATCTGAAAATCCAAGTATTTGATAGGGTTTGTCGGGGGTGAATTCAATCCATTCGGGGATTTTTATGTTGCTTATAGCTGAGAGGTTATCCCGAAACTCGTTCCACTTATGTAAGGAGAGGGGTTTCACGTGTTAGTCCCAGTCCGTTCCTTCTAGCCACAGTTGTTGGAGTAGCGTCTTGGCTCATATTATTATCGGCGCTAGCCATACTGCGGGGTCAAACAATTTCGCTATTTCTGATGGGATTTGTCGCTTCGTTCCTGAGTTCGTGGCTGGAAGAGGAACGTGGGAGTAGGAGAATGTGTCATTGAGGGCGTTCCACTTTGTGCCAATCGTCTTTGTTGAGCTGACATCATGGAACTTGAGGAAATCTTCATCGAGGAGGTCCGCTTTTGGCACTGATTGAAGTATTTCGGGGTGATTAGCCGTTATTTCCTTAAGAGGGAAGCCGGCTGTTTTAATGCCTCCATAACTTGGTTCATCGAGTTAATTGTGCACTGTAATTCATATCCGCCGGAGAGGATGTCATCTACATAAATTTCATGTAGGAGTATATTTTTGGCGAGGAGAAAATCGTCTTTGACGTATTCTGCTAACTGATGGATGGTCCTTATTACGAGGTATGGGGCGCAGTTGACGCCGAAGGTGACATTTTTCAACTTGAAGTCTTCGAGCTTTGTGCTCGAGGGTTTACGGAAGAAGATTCGACGGTATTCTGATCTTGAGGGTGTACGCGAATTTGACGGTACATCTTTTCGATATCACCGTTAAAAACGAACTTGTAGAGGCGGAACTTTTAAATTATAAGCATCAAGTCGTTTTGTAAAGTTGGGCCGGTGTTTAACGCGTCGTTCAATGAATTTCCAGAGTGAGAGGCATTGAACACGATTCGCACCTTTGTGGTTTTGCTGTCTGGTTTGATAACAGCGTGGTGAGGCAAATAAAAGGAGAAGTATTTTCCTTCCTTTATAATTTCGCGGGGAGGAGGGGTTCCATGTGATTCATAGTTAGATATTCTTCGAGAACTTCTGAGTATTTATCTTTCAGCTCAAGTTTTTTTCTACCGATCTTTCCACGCTAAGATACTGTTGCTGAGCTGCGGTTCTTGAGTGGCAAAGGGATAACGTTCCGGGAAAGCTTTGCTTAAAGGGGAGTTTGACCGTGTATCGACCGTCGTCGCCTCTAGTCGTGGTCGTTTTATACAATTCCTCGCAAAACGAGTCGCTATTTGTTAGAGGGGTGGCTGTGGGTGGGGTTTCTTCCTGCTCCCAAAATTTTTTAAGGAGCTCATTTAAATAATCATCAGGCCGTTCAATGATGTGGGTGGGGAAGGCGGAAATTTGTTCCGTTATTGGCCCACTCAATATCCATTCGAAAATGCTATTTTGGGCGATTAAGCATCCGGCAACATTGGTTTCGAGACCTGAAAGGAGGACCTGTGGGATTATATCGCTACCTGTTACCAATATCTATTCTGCCTGGAGATGTGCAACTGGGGTCTGCTAGAGTTAACGACGAAAACCTTTGAATTTCGTCAGTTTCTATTTTGTAAGGGAGAAAGTGTGTAAGTTGCGGCAGAATAATCACATGGGCATTGAATTGTGTCGTTAAGTCCCCAGAACAGATGGTAAGCGCGCAAGTTTTGTTGGAGTTATGGACTACACGCCCGCCCATACCTAATATTTGGTAATTTATTCGTTTGGTAGGGAGATTGAGTAACATTTGTATCCTAGAGGATACTAATGATTTCTGGGAGCCCTGGTCTACCAACGCCCGGACTTTGAAGATCGATGTAGAATCGGAAGTATTGGGGCTGTGGGCAATAACTTTCTTTCCTTATTGGAAGAGAAGTGAGACATAATCTTATTGCTTGCGTCTGGTTTGGAGGAGGGGGTTTGATTCCGCTGTTCTTGTGCTAGCAGTGCCTGTTGCGATGTTGAGGGTCTTTCCTGATCGTTTGTTCCCAGATATACGACCTTTGTTGGGTTGCTACCTTGGCGCTTACTAGAGAGTCGATCAGATTGATAGTGCAGTAAAGAGGGGTGTCGGTGATGACAATATACGCACTTGAAACTGCTACCGCATTCTGACTCAAAATGGGAGTACGACAAACAATTTCTGCAATATTTATTGTCTCGCACGACTTTAGTGCGTTCAGCGATATTTAATTGCTTGAACTTGACGCAGTTCATCATGGAATGGTTGCAGTTGCATAGTTTGCAGGCGACTTAGCGGAATTGTTCGCTGTGGAAGGAGTGAGACTTAGTTTTGAAGATATTCGAACTATTTTGGGGCGTTGAAGATCGGCGAGTGAAATATGGATTTCGAGGTTTGCTTGACCTATACGTACCAGGCCGTTCTACTACCTCGTATCGGGTCGTGAGAGGAAATTGTCCATTTCGAACAAAGGGGTAATTCCTTCCTAGACTCAAGCGACTGTTCCCATAAGGCGAGAGTTTCATTGGGGAGCTTACAAGCACATAAATATATAAGGATGGTATTGCAGTTGCTGGTAGGGACGTTGTTTAAATTTAGGGTCGAGATGCAGTTATTTATCATGGTTTGGATCTCTTGGATCCTTTCACCATTTTCATAAACTACGGGCTGTATATTAAAGAGAGTCTTCAATTGACTGTCTACGAGAATTATACGTTTCTCGTATCTGGACTTGAGTGCCCCCGGCTATTTTGAAATTTTGATCATTGAGGGGATATTTTTGGATTATTGGGGCAGCTTTACCACGGGTTTTTTGTATCAAGTGGTAAAGTTTTTGTGTAGGGGATAATTTGGGGTAGTTTATGTACACCGCTTTAAACATGTCCCTGAATGACG
This sequence comes from Eurosta solidaginis, assembly GCF_040869045.1. Lineage (NCBI taxonomy): Eukaryota > Metazoa > Arthropoda > Insecta > Diptera > Tephritidae > Eurosta > Eurosta solidaginis. The sequence continues at coordinate 169,265,155 of NC_090324.1, forward strand.
GCCATGTTTCGTAGCTCCCGTGGAACACTTCAGTATCGCATGCAGGGACTCTGAGATAGGGTTCAGCCCTGGGTAATACCACTGGCACTATGGGTTGTTCTTGGCTGATGGTGTTCGGCTCCAGTTGCACGAGCAGCTCGTTCATCCAGGTCCTTGTGTTCAGTGTGGTCTCCATCACCTTGTCGTAATTTTCGTCCAGTGTTGACAGGGCGCTGGCATCTGTGACGTTGATATGAACTGCTTCGTATGACCGTTCTACTGCGATTACGAGTCTGTTGAGTTCCTCTATATATGTCGGCAAACCGGGTTTAGTGTGATCTGTCTCACATATATTCCACCATTTGTCGCATATCCTTTCGAGTTTTCCTATTTCGAATAGGGACTTCTTCAATAATTCTTTTTCTTCTGTCTGGGACCTGCTCCGAGTCTTGGTCCCTTTGGGTAGAGACAGTTTCTGGTGCTGAGGGTTTTTGCTTAAAATAAAAAAACTAGTTGGAGACCCTTTGATTTGGGAGCTCAGAGGTGATGTTCACTTATGTATGCGACAGGAAGTGTATCAAAGGTACACGAGAGGGTATGTTCGAAGTGTGTATTTGGAGTACACAAAAAAATATTATTAGGCGAAAGCTTTTTTATTATATAAAATATATTGAGGTATTTTGTTTTCTAACTTTAAGGGATATATTTCTATAATTGTTTGAGAGTTGGGGTTTATTTTGAAAAAATAAATAAAAAAATTTTCCTTCGCTTTTATTTGTTTTTTCCCACTGTATTTTTGATACACATTTTATTTGCTTTGGCCCACTGTAGGAATTTTGTTAGCCGCACTTATTTCAGTGACTATATACATGTATGTACAAGTATATAGCTGCACTGAATTGCTATGCTAACGGGGGTGGGTTTGTGCACTTGTCTCATTGCTTCTGTATGTTACAATTATGGAGTTGAGCAGAATCGCTTTTCTAATGGTGATGACGTTCTGCACTTTTCTCAGCGCTTCTGAGCACAAATGAATATATGTAATATATACGTATATACAAATTATGGAGTTTAACGGAGGGAAAATTCAGCACTTTCCTCAGCGCTGAGCACAAGTAAAAATATGTAAGTAAATGTTTTTTTTTTAAGCTAATGAAGCAAGAGTGTCGTTAGGCAAATATTATCCAACCGAAGATTAGGTCTTTCGTAAATGCCTGCATACATAATTATGTAAAAAATCACATACATTGGCTGGTGCTTGGTTAGGGTGATATCAAAGAAACTATTGTGCGTTCAAGTTAATAATTTATTGAGATAAATAATGGGTTTTTTAATAATTCCTTTTCAGGGGCATTAGGGGAAGGTAAACGGTTATATACGTCGTATATATACGTAAGTAGGCGGCCACCGTGGTGTGATGGTAGGGTGTTCCGCCTACCACACCGGATGCCCTGGGTTCAAACCCCGGGCAAAGCAACATCAAAAAAATTTTAGAAATAAGGTTTTTCAATTAGAAGAAAATTTTTCTAAGCGGAGTCGCCCCTCGGCAGTGTTTGGCAAGCGCTCCGGGTGTATTTCTGCCATGAAAAGCTCTCAGTGAAAACTCATCTGCCTTGCTGATGCCGTTCGGAGTCGGCATAAAATCATGTAGGTCCCATCCGGCCAATTTGTAGGGAAAATCAAGAGGAGCACGACGCAAATTGGAAGAGAAGCTCGGCCTTAGATCTCTTCGGAGGTTATCGCGCCTTACATTTATTATTTTTTTTATTTATATATGTAAGTATTTGAAACGATGTGATTTATATATCTTCGCGGATTAGAGAGGCTTGTGTTGGGGATTAAAAGTTTTTTTTTAATTTTTATTCGAAATAGCAAATATGAGAATGTAAGAGGTTTCTCGAAAAATATTTTGTAGGTCCGCTAGTTATATAAATCTGTGTATGTGTGCTAGGAAAATTTTTTCTGCACTTACTTTTTGCCCGGGATACCTTCTATTTACCGTACTGCGCTGCTGTTTTAGGATTTTGCTGGTGTTGGCAACGGAGGTATGCTGCTGGTGCTATTAACGGGATCTGCTGCTGGTGTTGGTAACGGATCCGCTGCTTGTGCGGGTAGCGGTTTCTGCTCCCTGTGTTGGTAACTTTTTCTGCTGCTTGTGGACATTACCTTATTGATGTTCGAGGATTTTGTTTGAAATGTCTATATATTTTTTTTTCAGGTTCGGCACCTTACTTTTTGTTGCCACGGTCTAAACTTAAAATTTTTATATTTTCACCTCTTTTGTTTTACTTATTTACTTTTTTCAGGTGAGGGGATCACTTTTCTGCATTTTGTTCCAAATTTTGATTTAGTTTTTCCTCAGGTTTTCGAGCACTTTTATTTAACAATTTCTTCTTTGCTTTTCAAGATTTTTCAGAACACCAACTTGTACTTATATTTTCTTTTCTTTTCAGGTTTTTCAGAACTTTTATTTAACAATTTCTTCTTTTCTTTTTAGGATTTTTCAGAACACCAACTTGTATTTATATTTTGTTTTATTTTCTCGTTTTTGAGCACTACACCGATTAAGGAAAATTTATTTTATTCTTCAGGTTTTCGCAGCACCCTACTTTTTCCTTTTTTCAGTTTTTTTTCCAAACCTAGCACTTATAATAAATTTTCTTTTTCAGATTTTTTAATACCGCTTTTTTCAGTTATATATTCTTCAGCAATTTAGTTTTTTCGCACTGTTCGCTTATTTTCAGCTTTTTTCTTTTACACATTTTTTCTTCTGGCAAACTATGGCCGTTTATAGTGCATCTTTTCGTTTAAATTTATATTTTCAATCCGGCTCGAAGGACCATGTTTAAGATTGCACGTATTTGTATACCCTTAAGTACCAAGGCTGTTATTGTTGTTGTTTTACCACTTCCTTCAGATAACTTTTCTTTTTATTAAAAATATAAAATATATTTACAAGAGGCGAACATTATTCGATAGCGTATCAAATTTTACTTATACTTCATATGCCAATTATTCACCAAACCTTTTTTTTTATTGAAACACTTTAATTCCAATGCGATTTATTAAATAAAAACACCAAGAACTTAACGGCGGCTGATTTTAATTTTGTATTATTTAATCGCAAATTTTTTATTTGCTTAACTTTTTCAAAATTACAAGAAAGATCGGAATGAATATTAATATTAGCGCGCTCAACGACAACTGAACTGTCCATCAGCTTAGTGTCCCGGCTGAGCCGCTTGATTTGCACAATATGTACATATGTGTGTATGTAAATATGCCAATAATAAGGAAGCGTTATTTTTCACCGTACTTAAAAAGTAGCATTATGGATGTTCTAACTTTATAGCTTATATTTTATAGGAAATTTTATTTAAAGATGAGTATAAATTTTAAGGTAAATATGAATTTTAAGGTAATTATGAATTACAGGTAAGTACAAATTTAAAGATAAGTATGAAGCTTACAGGTAAGTATGAAATTTACAATTCAATTAGATTTTATAAATATGACACTATGGAATCATTGCCATGTCAAATGTCCACATCGTTTCTGGAATAGATGTCGCAGCGCTGTGAAAATCAATTGGCAAGAAACACGATAGAAGTAGAAATAATGAAGACAAACAAACAACCGCTGCCATAGCTGAATGTTTATAGCAGGTTCCTGAAATGAATCTATACAATGAGCTTTGGCAGATATCTAATTTTTTTTCTTCAATTCTAATTTAATAATTTTCTTTTTCAATTGGGAAAAAATTGATCACAATAACAAAAATGATACTAAAATTATTGTTAAGCCTTGAGCTGGATTTGAACTCGCGATCAAATCACAAATCAGTAGGCCGATATAACAACGAAAATCTTTTTCGAAAAGTAAAGGTGGATAATAAGTTGCATCTCTACATTAATCTAGCGTCCTCGAAGTCGATTCAAAGTAGGCGCTGTGCTGCAATGTGGTTAAAAACAGGACTTCCCGTCCCCATATTAATAATAATAAACCCAACGGATTAATACCCTCCAAAGCCCGCCCAACCGACACAAGGGGCGCACGGATTTGTTTTTGTTTTTGCCGAGTTGTTGATAGGAGGAGGTTTGTTAAGCGTCGAGATCTAAAACTGCTCAGCTACAGAATAAAAATCATCAGCTGATTATTATATACATAACAGTAGAAAATTATACATATAGTAAATTGTTAAATAAGTTAAGGATTTAGCATATAAAGATTTTTATTTTTTTTTATTTTTATTTTGTTACGAGTTAAGATAGGATAGGACAGTTTTCCTTGTGAAAAGTGAATCCGTTATATCAAATGAATTCGAGTGAGAGTTAAAATCATAACACAAACACCGGAAAGGTTCATTTAATTCGAAGTTAGTTCTACACTGCCTCAAAAGAAGAGGTTTGTAATATCTTGACGCTCGTGATGGGACATTGAAGTTTACTTCGTTCAAAAGAAAGGGGCTAGAAATTAGTCCATTCAGTAGTTTAGCCATAAATAATACTCCTAGCATTTCTCTACGGCTAGCGAGAGTTGGAAGATTGATAAGCCTTAACCGACTAGTATAAGGTGGAAGATTATATGCAGAGTCCCAATGAAAATTCCTTAAAGAAAAAAGTAAAAATTGCTTCTGTATTGACTCAAGCCTATCTGCATGAACTTGATATCGCGGATTCCAGACTACTGATCCGTATTCTAGTATCGGCCTAACTAATGTGGTAAAAAGGGCTTTGGTTACATAAGGGTCACTAAATTCTTTAGACCATCTCTTCACGAATGATAGAACACCTCTAGCCTTTTTGGCAGTAGTCATAATATGAAGGTTGAAACTAAATTTAGCATCCATCGTAACTCCCAAGTCAACAAAATAATTTACTGATGCAAGACAAAAATTATCAATTATGTAAGAGGCTGCTGGCAAAGATCTCCGAGAGAAGCACGTGAACTTACATTTATTGATGTTCAGCGGCATTGAATTCGCGTTGCACCAAGCAACTAAGCAGTTTAAATCCGCTTGAAGCAATGGACGTTCTTCAATAGACTCATAAGACCTAAAAAGTTTTACATCATCAGCATACATTAAAAGTTTGGAATATTTTATTATGGTACAGATATCATTAATAAATAGCAAGAACAGAATTGGACCGAGATGTCTGCCCTGTGGGACGCCAGAGGGAACATTAATGACCTCTGAAAGAGTATTCTTAAAAATTACTTGTTGCGTTCTACCGCAGAGATAAGAAGATATCCACTGAGTGAGATCTGGTTGGAAACCAAGTCGATCCAGCTTGTGGATAAGCAATGAATGGGAAACTTTGTCAAATGCTTTACTGAAATCAGTGTAAATAACATCGGTGTGAAGATTTTCTCTAAATCCATTAGAAACATGCGTTGTGAATTCAAGTAGGTTGGTAATGGTAGATTTGCCTCTACAGAATCCATGTTGAGAGTTTGCAATCAATGCAGAAATGGAAAATGTTAGCTGATTAGTAACAATGGCTTCAAACACCTTTGGGATGGCAGACAATTTTGCAATTCCTCGATAATTTTCTACACATGGCCTACCGCCGTTTTTGTTGAGGGGTATTAGAAAAGATTCCTTCCAAGCAAAAGGAAAAACTCCATGTTTTAGGGACATGTTGAATAAATCAGTTAGGGGCAGATAAATGTGTTCTGCACATCTTTTGAGAAAACATGTGGGAATTAGATCAGGACCGTATTACTCTCTATAAACAGCTTTACTCAATTTTCTTCCATTTCTCCTTCTTATTCCTGCCCTTTCCTTATTGCCTTTATCTCCACTTTCTTTTCCTTCTTACTCTCCTTGTCACTCCTAAGCCCATTCCCTTTTCCAATCGCACTCTCATTTATACTCCCTCTCTCATTTATACGCACTCCTACTCGCTCTCCCATTTCCATTCCACCTCTTTTTTACCTCTTCCACCTGATTAGTCTCATATATAGAACATTGTTAACTCCTCTAAGACAATAACATAGATATAGCGAATTTAAATTTTTGTTTTACTTCTACTAGGATTTTCATTCTCATTTTTACATCCACCCTCACTCACACTTTTACTCTTTCCACCTCTCCCACCTAAACAACCTCAAATACGGAAAATATACAACAAAGCAAATATAGCGAGTTTAAAGTTTATTCCTACCTCCACTTTCATTCTTGCTTCTACTTTGAAGTTCTTTTCTTCTCCCTCCACCTTTTAATTTTATTTATATATGGAATTTCTATACCAAATATTGGATACCTGCCTCAAATAATACGAGGATAGAGAGAATTTATATATTTGCTAATAGGGGCCGACACCGCTCATTTCACAAAATTTTATATAGTCAGAAAAGTACCGGGTGACCACGATAAGCCTACTGTAACATATCTGACAAGATCGGTTGAGTGCCTTTAACAGTCCAACCTAATATCAACGCACGCAAGTCATTTTCTGTCAAAAATGTCTCATGTACATACAACTTGTATTAGAGCAACCGAAATTGAAATTACTGCGTAAAAAGCTAACTCGATTTCCAATTTTTGTTCTGCGTGACATTTTGGTTTTACGTTTGCATTAATGTTTTACATTGTCGCAACGCATGCTTATTTCGGTTAGGGTAAAAAAAGCCGTTTAAGTTCGTGTATTGAAAAACCGCAGTGCGTTTTTATTAGGTTGTCATGTAACGCTCATAGGTCACACACACACATTTATTTTTATTTATAATAGGGAGAATACTTGCTCTTTCATTTCTCTACAAAACACGTGTACATAGTACCACTGTGCTAATGTGCGATCATCTTCGAGGCTCAAACCAGATATAAATTACATATACATATACCCATATATGCGGGCGTGGCACTGCCCACATTTCCAAAACTCTATACCAGCTGTGTTAGTGAGAGTTGTACAAATCACTTGATGCATCGTTTTGTGTTGTTCATTTGCTTATTAGCAAGCAAAAAGCGAAGATCGTTTGTGAACAATGGTCGGAAAATAGTGAAACATGGGTCACGATCATCAACATTGCGAACGGCGCACACAATCGATGTTGCTGCGACAAATGCTCAGCGACTACTAAACTAAAGATAACAAGTAAGGAAGGTTAAGTTCGGGTGTAACCGAACATTACATACTCAGTTGAGAGCTATGGTGACAACATAAGGGAAAATAACCATGTAGGAAAATGAACCGAGGGAAACCCTGGAATGTGTATCAAATGAAAGGCGTTAAAGAGTATTTTATGAGGGAGTGGGCCATAGTTCTATAGGTGGATGCCATTTAGGGATATAGCCATAAAGGTGGATCAGGGTTGACTCTAGAATGCGTTTGTACGATATGGGTTTCAAATGAAAGGTGTTAATGAGTATTTTAAAAGGGAGTAATCCTTAGTTCCATAGGTGGACGCCATTTCGAGATATCGCCACAAAGGTTGACCAGGGGTGACCCTAGAATTTGTTTGTACAATATGGGTATCAAAAAAAAGGTGTTAATGAGTATTTTAAAAGGGAGTAATCCTTAGTTCCATAGGTGGACGCCGTTTCGGGATATCGCCATAAGGTGGACCAGGGGTGACCCTAGAATTTGTTTGTACAATATGGGCATCAAACGAAAGGTGTTAATGAGTATTTTAAAAGGGAGTGGGCTTTAGTTCTATAGGTGGACGCCGTTTCGAAATATCGCCCTAAAGGTGGACCAGGGGTGACTCTAGAATATGTTTGTACGATATGGGTATCAAATTAAAGGTATTAATAAGGGTTTTAAAAGGGGGTGGTGGTTGTTGTATAGGTGGTCGCCTTTTCGAGATATCGCCATAAAGGTGGACCAGGGGTGACTATAGAACGCGTTTGCACGATATGGGTATCAAATGAAAGGTGCTAATGAGTATTTTAAAAGGGAGTAATCCTTAGTTCCATAGGTGGACGCGGTTTCGATATATCGCCATAAAGGTGGACCAGGGGTAACCCTAGAATTTGTTTGTACAATATGGGTATCAAAAGAAAGGTGTTTATGAGTATTTTAAAAGGGAGTAATCCTTAGTTCCATATGTGGACGCCGTTTCGAGATATCGCCATAAAGGTGGAGCAGGGGTGACCCTAGAATTTGTTTGTACAATATGGGTATCAAAAGAAAGGTGTTAATGAGTATTTTAAAAGGGAGTGGGCCTTCGTTCTATAGGTGTTCGCCTTTTCGAGATATCGCCATAAAGGTGGACCAGGGGTGACTTTAGAATATGTTTTTACGATATGGGTATCAAATGAAAGGTGTTATTGAGTATTTTAAAAGGGCGTGGGGCTTAGTTCCATAGGTGGACGCCTTTTCGAGATATCGCCATAAAGGTGGACCAGGGGTGACTCTAGAATGAGTTTGTACGATATGGGTATCAAATTAAAGGTATTAATGAGAGTTTTAAAAGGGAGTGGTGTGAAGGCGTTTTCCAGATATCGACCAAAATGTGGACCAGGGTGACCCAGAACATCATCTGTTGGATACAGCTAATTTATTTATATATGTAATACCTGCCAAGATTTTAAGGGTTTTTTATTTCGCCCTGTAGAACTTTTTCATTTTCTTCTACTTAATATGGTAGGTGTCACAACCATTTTATAAAGTTTTTTCTAAAGTTATATTTCGCGTCAATAAAACAATCCAATTACCTTACCATGTTTCATGCTTTTTTTCGTATTTGGTATAGAATTATGGCATTTTTTCATTTTTCGTAATTTTCGATATCGAAAAAGTGGGCGTGGTCATAGTCGGATTTCGTTCATTTTTCATACCAAGATAGAGTGAGTTCAAGTAAGCACGTGAACTAAGTTCATTAAAGATATGTCGATTTTTGCCCAAGTTATCGTGTTAACGGCCATGCGGAAGGACAGACGGACGCCTGTGTATAAAAAATGGGCGTGGCATCAACCGATTTCGCCCATTTTCACAGAAAACAGTTAATGTCATAAAATCTATGCCCCTACCAAATTTCAAAAGGATGGGTTAATTTTTGTTCGACTTATGGCGTTAAAAGTATCCTAGACAAATTAAATGAAAAAGGGCGGAGCCACGCCCATTTTGAAATTTTCTTTTATTTTTGTATTTTGTTGCACCATATCATTACTGGAGTTGAATGTTGACATAATTTACTTATATACTGTAAAGATATTAAATTTTTTGTTAAAATTTTACTTTAAAAAATTTTTTTTTTTAAAAGTGGGCGTGGTCCTTCTCCGATTTTGCTAATTTTTATTAGGCGTACATATAGTAATAGAAGTAACGTTCCTGCCAAATTTCATCAAGATATCTTCAACGACTGCCAAATTACAGCTTGCAAAACTTTTAAATTACCTTCTTTTAAAAGTGGGCGGTGCCACGCCCATTGTCCAAAATTTTACTAATTTTCCATTCTGCGTCATAAGTTCAACTCATCTACCAAGTTTCGTCGCTTTAGCTGTCTTTTGTAATGAAATATCGCACTTTTTCGGTTTTTCGAAATTTTCGATATCGAAAAAGTGGGCGTGGTTATAGTCCGATATCGTTCATTTTAAATAGCGATCTGAGATGTGTACTCAGGAACCTGCATACCAAATTTCATCAAGATACCTCAAAATTTACTCAAGTTATCGTGTTAACGGGCGGACGGACGGACGGACATGGCTCAATCAAATTTTTTTTCGATCCTGATTATTTTGATATATAGAAGTCTATATCTATCTCGATTCCTTTACATATGTACAACCAACCGTTATCCAATCAAACTTAATATACTCTGTGAGCTCTGCTCAACTGAGTATAATAACAATGCGTGTGAATTGCACAATTGCGGGGATGTGTGGAATAATGGTATAAGTCGAGTTACACCGTTTTTCCATAAATCAACTAAATAAAAAGAGCACGATAAATTACGCATACCATATTAATCTTAGAAAAATAGTGGTGATATTTAACAAATGATATTAGCTTCATTTATGGAAAAACGGTATAACTCTCTTATAAAATTTTGCAGTAGTGAAGAATCGAAATGGTATGAAAATATATACAATGTCGTAGACCAGAAAGAACTGTAAAATAAAAGAATTGAAATTGTTTCAAAAACGTCTAAGCAGACAGAGAACTCCATTGTTAAAAATAGAAAAGTTTAAAAATGATAAAAGTAGTAAAAAAAAGATTGCTAAAAATAACAAAAGGAAATAACGATTAGTTATAAGCACATCTAAATAATAGATTAAAATGTATTTAACAATGGTTATTAATATATCTACTACTTTGTTTAAGAAAGTATCTCAATCAAAAATATTTGATATTCGATCTATGGAATAACGGTATAACTCAAAAAAAGAAATCATCCGTTTTCTAATAAAATTATGTATATATAAAATTTGTTACTTTTTCTTATCAAAGAATCATACTATCTAAAATCCTACCAAGTAGGATTATTATAAATTTACATTTACCTGCATTGTTAAGTTTTTTTTCACTTTTCTCAAAAGGTTGATTCTTGAGTTATACCGTTATTCCACACATCCCCTCAATTGTTCCACTATTTGCCGCGGCACAGTGGCGCCTTTTGAGTTTTTTCTTTGGAGAAATTTAAAATGCAAATGAAAGCTAATTATTTAAAGTTTTATTGTGTGAATGCTCAGAATGTCACAGATAAAGGGTGCTTCAAAAAAATTCAAAAAATTTAGAAAAATGCAAAAACAAAATGTTTTTGTAAAAAATACAAAAACAAAATGAGATTTGTCTTATAATGACGTTTTTAAGCATTAAATAAGATAAAGTAATGATTTTGATAAGATAGCGTGGCGCTGCCCACTTATGATAAAAAGTTGTATCTAAGTAGTCACGTAATCAATAACTACCAAAATCGATAGACGTAATGTTTCTTTTAAATGGCAATATTCTTATAAAACTCAAATGTCCGTTTTTGGTGCCACAATAACAAGGTGCTTCAAAATTCATCGTAAAATTTTACATGTTTTTTTTTTAATTTACAAGCCAAATATGTATTTTATTAATAACTAAAAGTTATTGAAAGTGGTTCAATGAAATTTTATTTGAGCTAAAGATTAAACAGCCAACGAATTTTGGAAAAAGGGAGTGGCACTGCCCATTTATGCTAAAAAGTTTGATCTTAGTAACCGCTTTACCAATTTGTACCAAACTCGATAGACGTATTGATTTCTATAAAAACTTAATACTCGTTTGAATTCGAAATGCCTAAGCTTTAAAATGAATTTGATAAACTTTAGAGAAATGCAATAACGAAAAGTATATATTTATAAATTGCTAAATTAATTCTTTTTTTTTTTTTTTAATAAAAAATTAACTTGTACATATATATCTTATTTTTCAGTAAATTACCAAAATTGATTAGTTTTTTAATTGTTGTGATAAGAAGTGAGAAACTTATTTTATCTTAACATAGTCATCGTCACTGGAACCATTTCTGAGCTATACGCATCTGTAAGATCTTTTTGTGTTCTTACATACCTCATAGATGATATGACTGGGTCAGAAGAGATAGCTAACATGTTGAAAAGTCTTCGTTTTGTCTAACTCGTGATACTTTACAGGTGTTCATACATCTATATCTTTTGTAGTCCTTGTTCTTAGATTCTTGAGCTTCTTCAGACAATTATCTTAATGGTAAGCACTGGTACTCTATTAAATATTTTCCATTTGCTAAAATTTTATGTACCGTTGGTGTAAGTTTCTTCTCAGGTTACTTTTGATGCAGCAACTCTGTAGTTTTAAATGCATATTCTCCAAATTTGGGTCCATTAACTGGTTTATGGCAGTTTAAAATATTTAGAATTACCCCCAATCTTTTCACAATATCTCTATCAACTCCTGTTATGCGAGCAGTCACTTAATCGTTTTCAAAACATTTTCTTGAGGAGTTACCATCATTTGTATTTCCGCATCCATACTTTGGACAGTCAAATCTGAGGCCAATCTCTTTATAGAATGCATCCTGAATTATTTTTTTTCTTCTGTTTTGTTTCTCCTTAGATATTGTATTGTCGTCCTTGTTGTGGTAGTGTATAAGCCAGCTTCAAAACAAATTCCATACATCTTATCCTAGAATGCAAAGGAGATATTCCATACTCATAATTTAGTTCGTCAGTTATTGAATCATCAAGATTTTCAAGACTCCTTCTCGTATTTAAATAATATCGGGCAGCACAATATAGTTGATGACGGACGTGGATTTTTCCAATATTCTGAAGCTTCATCTTTTAGTCGTAATGGAATAATAGAAGCCATAAACATATTACTATCTGTCTGTGTTTCATCGTCTACATTTATTCTTTGTTTATATGCGCTTTGTCCTGATGATCCATCACAGCTCCACTTAGTTATCTATGCTAGCTCCTTTGGCAGTGATTTCAACTTTTCTTCAGTAAAACTTTGAAGCAGTCGTGTAGACGTATCATCCATTAGGTTTTGTAGCTCAATTTCAGCTGATAATTCGGTTATTTTGGGACTTAGAGGAACTGCTTCTTTCTTGGCTTCAGTAATTTTTTTGTATCCAGGTAAAATATCGGCATTACGTTGCAATAATGACTTACGCAATATAATATATTTTTTCTTCCTTAAACCGATATCGTTAAACAGCGCCAAAGCTTCTTCGGGAGTGTATTTCCTAGGTAGCGCATTTGGTGGTATGGGAAAGCTGTTTTTGATCCTCGTCAGTCGCACTGGACTTGCTACCGCAACTGCTTCTGTTATATGAGACTTCACGTTTTCTTCGTCTTCGTCTTTTATATTTAATAGCCAGTGCTTCTGAAAGATGAGTCGTGACCATAGCTTTTGTGGTATCAGACAGCTTCGCGTAGGTAGAAGACTCTTCTATGGATTTTGTTGGTCTCCCTCTAGTTGGATTGGTTGACGTGCTAGGCGTTTCTTCGTCCAAAAAAGTTTTGTTAGCTAGCCACTTTTCATGCTTACTTAGAAATTTTGAATTGTTACGATAGACGTCCTTCCATTTTCTTTCTATCATAATGTATTGTAAACCAATTTTTTCTTCCAGGCCTTCCTTTTCTTTAGTACTTGTTTCACTCGCTAATTCTCTCATAATAGCCTCAACGAAGTCCGTCCTGACTTTGTAGATTTAAACACCGACAATAGTTTCGAGTTTTCTAGATACATATTAGAATTGGCTTCGAGTGTATCTGACTAAATATTAATCTGTGAACTATATTTAAAAATACTATTCACTTTATTTAAGTAAACAGAATACTTAGTTCCTTAATCTCCAAAAGACGAATGATAATGTGCATTGTATGTTGGATAGCTTTATATACCTACCCAAATTATTAAAATGAATAATTTGTAACTAAAAAAATGTATGTTGTTAACAAGTTCCAATAACAAAAAACGACCTTACGGCCGTGCTGCATTATATATACCTGCTCAGTCGCGTATTTATGCAGCTGGACGCAGGTAGACTTTATGAATTTAGGTAACTGAATATTTCACAAATAACTACTGTTAATTTGACGGAGCACATATTTTAACATTTTTTTTTTTCATCAAGGTTTTAAAAAGGGCCTAAAAATAGGCATTTCGAAAAACAGGTATATCCGCCAACTTTTAACAAAAAAAAAAAACAATTTTTTTTTTGTTTCAATCCTAATTTAAATTATCTTTAATTGCTTTACAAGAAAACGACAACTAGCCGCCTTATTTACTCACAAAACCATTTAAATACAACGAAAAAGAAGGAGAATTTCAAATTTTTCCCAATGTTGAAAATTGGTCAACTTTGAGCGGCTCTGCCTGGTAAACTATTATTTATAATTTTCTGTGAAAAAACAGTTGTATGTTCTTGATCCCTGGAAAATTCTCTATAAGAAACATGTATTAGACTTAGCGAACGCTTTCATGATTTTTTGATTTTTGCCATGTTTTAACGGCAGAGGCGCCACTGTGCGCCGTCTGATCTATACTGATTAATATATAGGGTACATGTATTCAGCTATCAATGGTTTGAGGCAAATAGACTCGTATCTTCGGCAAAATGAAATTTTAATTGGCTGTGGGCGTGGCACCGCCCACTTGTCCAAAATTTTAAATGGACAGACAATTACTGGCGACCCCGTGAGCCTACTTGGAAAATTTTGTTAAGATGGGTTGTGTACTTTTGACACCTATAAAACACACACACATCCATTTTTATTTATAAGATTTAATTTAATTTTAATACCAGTTTTTTCATTTCGAGTTTAAAGTACAGGTGAGGTCGTTTGCCACTCTGGCTACTATGCTTTAATTTTGCTACTCATCTTCGTTAAAACGCCCAAAGTACGGGATAACCTCAGTTATCTCAAACAGTTCACAATGTATACAACGTTGTTTTTCCTTGGAAGCATCAGAAGTCGAAGAAAATGATCGATTTAGTGCCGCTAAGCATCTTTCTCCTCATAACTTTAGGCCGCATCTTGAGCCCCTGAAAAGCTCTCAGTCTCCGGGTTTGTTGGGCCGGCCACTGCTCTTAAGTGCTAGCAAATTTTCAATGCTGCACAACTCTTTTAATTCCTCTGTTCGGTACCCTTCTCCACCGGGCTTCTCTGATTGGATTGAACTGCCTTTCCATAATGGACATCGTTCGTTTTCTACTAATTTTGTTCCGAGTCCAACGCTTCGCTTGTAGAGCTTTTTTTCTCATTTTTTCTCCTTTTTATTAACACAAGGTATCAGAAAGACTGCCATAATATACAGTCGGATATACCCAAATCCGCTGCAAATCATCCAATAGCCACTGTTCATGGTCACCGTCGCCTTCCTTATGGGCAGAACGGCATATCGGCATATATGGAATGCCCTATAGCTCTGAGACCCATAGAGGCGTTAAGTCATCACATCACCGACATGGCGCCCACTCAAGTGAAAGCCTTTAGGAAGCTAGTTGTCATAACTGACAAACTGAAGTCAATAATATGATGAAATTTTCAATAAATTTTAAATGGTGTTTTAAATGTAGACTACCGGCTGAGAGATGTTTTTTTCAAGTAGGGCTTGGGGTCAGGAAAAACACAGTTTAAAAGATTCTATGCACTCAATCGACTTAGCATAGATGGGGAAGATACTAAAAACATCCTGCTTTTTCGAAATTTTTATTATATACGACTTTTTTTTCCAAATTTGCTACAAATGAAGACTTCCGGAAAGGGATATCATATATTTGCAGTGAATTGGTTTTAAGTCAAGGTCCATTTATTTTGTTTTTAAACCTCTAATATTTTGATAGCAAATGCTCCTCACGTCAGTATTACGCGAAACCCTTGCTAAACCCTGAATTTTGGAATTCGGCCTTAACTTTAATTCCCGTACAAGAGCACCGGATGGCCAGAAAGACCTGATCGAAAAAGTATCAAAGTCTCTTATGAGTACGTCGACTGAGCAAATATCTGAACTTGAATTTAAATTTTCTTGTTGCTACGGTATCAGCTTTAATTTTAGACGTGGTCTAGGACTTCATGACGTCCTCAGTAGTATCAAAACGCCACGCTTAAATGCATTTCTTACGTGAATCCGCAACTGGTTCTTTGACAATTTATTAGACTGCAGTCTTAGAGGTGGAAGCTCAGGAGTTTGCCTCGTTAGCATCCCTCGAAATGGATCAATTTAAATATGTCAGCTGTCTTAAATTTTCATTCTTCTTTTCAAATCTAAAAAAATTCAATTAAGAAAAAATACAATATAACAATAATACAAATTTGAGAAATTAGAAGACCGGTAAAACAACAATAAAATTGGTACGACTTATTAGAAACCAAACCGTAATAATATTCCGGAAGAGCATAGTTTCCTTGATTAGGACATTTGTAAGTATGTATTGACAAAGTAAGGCGAAGATCAAACAAATTAATTTAATAACATGTTTAATCCTTTTCATATGGTCACTAACACAATTTTGTGGGTTCTCGCTGCTATTTTTCCCAAATTGAAACTCACAGAGAAGGAGGAAACAAGTGTGTATTTCAACCAGATGTGGTGCGTTATTGTGATTTTTCTCGTGATATTACAAGGCCGTTTAGCACTACGTACGAATATACGTGTCGGTAAGTTCATATATACTACGTTTACACACATGTCACAACACGACTACACTGAAAACTCATATTTGAATGTTTTTCAATTTACTTTGAAATTACGAAGCGGTATGACTCGGTATATTCCAATCGGTAGGCCATTTCTCTAGACGGTTAGAACGCTCGTATTAACACTTTTTTGGAGTTAGGTTTAGTTGTACTGTCCAGCCAATAAAGACCTCATATAGATTGTATATGTCCATAGCATTACCAGGATTTATTTGATGACCAAATGGAAGAGCCCCAATCAGGTGTCAGGACTTATGTTATAGAACACTCCTCCCTCTTGGCAAATATTAGAAGCTTAATTGCGTCCTCGGGCTCTTGCAACTGTGCCACCCGTAACAGATGGTCTCTTGACCTGGCGAGCGCAGGACACGAACAGAGAACGTGAACCCTTTCTCCTGCAGCTCGCACTTCCTACATTTTCTGTGACTGACCAGACCCAGTAGCGGGTTTGAGACTACATTTTTTTTCCAAAATTTATTCGGAAGAAAATTTTTTTCACGAAGTCCCAGAAACCCACTATTTATATGCAGTATTTGTAGAAATATAATGATGGATATTTGATCGTTACTTTTCATAATGCAGTTTTTGTATGCATGCTTTAATCGAGTATCAATTTTCAAATAATATTAGCGCTCAACAGTAAGAATGCTCATGCAAATCAGTCCAATTCTCGAAAATATTTGCGCTGTTGATAACATATTGAATCAACCCTTACTTTATTGAATAAAGTTTATTCAGAATCTTCACCCCCACTCTACACATTTTTCACCACTTTCTACTGGGCATTTTGTCATCTCTGTAGAAACTGCAATGCACATATTCAATTACATTATAATCGGGAGAAAGTTAATCGCCAGTGTTCGGACCACGCAAGCTCAAAAAAAGGTGGTAGTTTTTTTTATAGAAGTTTTTTGAAGAAACCTTTGCTTTTCCACAATTTTTTGAGAAGAGAAACAATATTATTTGTAGAAGCTGGGCCGTAGAGAGAAAATCCGGGCTCGGAACTAAACAATTTACGGGCCCCCTATAAAAAATCCACCAATACATTTGATTAATTTGGATACATCAAACAAAATTTTTGCCACATCAACTAATTAGTTTTTGGACTAAGAGCTAAAAATAAAATTAACACAGAATATTTACTATTTATACTGTTTTATTGTAACGTAGAAATAAAATTCTCTTTTAACAGGCCACATATTGTTTCAAATGAACTTTTCTAGTTATTTGGTAACATTTGAGTACATTTCTTATAAATATAATGATTATAAATTTTAGTTATTCAATATAGGAGGTTCAGATATCAAAGAGTGACTTTTCTTGCTTTTTTCGCTGCAAAATTTTTTATAGTAATATCAAAATTTAACTATCTTGCCAAAAGAGATTCAACACAAAGCGTGGCAAGTGTTGAAACTCGCTCTTGAGATGAACACGATCTATGAAAGTTTTTGATTCTTGCAAGGACGCTGAAAGAACGTTCTGCACTAGCTACAGTGACAGGTATAGTGCAAAAGATACGTAAAGAAACACAAATGTTGGGGAAAATTGTATACAAATTTTGGACATAGATGGCATTTAGTAATTCCAATGGTGACAGACCTTTATCAAAATTTGCTTTGTAAATGTGTTTCAAGTGAATTGTGTCGCATTCTAAGCTATAAGAAACGCCCGACTTGTATTTTTCGACAAATTTTGCTGCCCTCGCCCGAACCGTAGGTTCATCCATGTCTTCAAATTGCCACAAAAAGGAAAACGTCTCGTTCATATTTCTCACAGCTGTAAATCGTTCAGTAATGCCAGTGATTACCGAAACAACGATCACCAAGAATGTATTGTTTTTAAAATCAGACTCTGGATCATCCGCAATCATCTCATTTCCATTATCTTTAAAACTCCTTTTGGGTTTTCTCTTTCGAACGTATGGAAATTTTGGCGAGATATTCAGTTGAGTAGCAACTGTTTTGCATTCGTTTAAAATTGTTTCCCATTGGTTCCTGATCAACTTTAAATCAGCTAATAAGGCATCTAGATGTCGGACCTCAACATCTATGGTGGCGTCTCCAGCTTGGAGGACCACGTTCCTTTCGTTAGCGACAATTCACTCTAAACCAGTACTCTTTTCAATTTTTTTTCCTCTCAACATTTCAGCTTCATGTATACATTCAAATAAGTGCTTCATTAATTTCATAGTAGTTTTAACTTAATTCTTTTGCTCTTCTTATAACTACATGTACAACCTTAGAGATAGGAAGCGAGTCCACAAAACTTCAGATTCAGAACCAGATTCCAATAAATTACCGTCAGGCTCGGAAAGTTTAACTTCATCGTCGACCGAAAAAGTCACAAAACAGGAAAATAAATTATCTTTGTCAGCAGATTTCCCAGGCTTCGAAGATTCTTCTAGCAAAAATTTAACTTCTAATTTAGAGTCAAATCTCAACGATTCCAATAGTGCAAAATTAACTTTAACTTCTTCTAACTTAAACCCAGATCTTAACGATCCAATTAGTAAAAAGGTTGCCTCACCTTCTTCTAATTCAGTTTCAGATCTTAACGATCAAACGTGGCAACACTTGAGCAAAAGAGGTCCTTGTTGTTGTTGTAGCAATGCTCGCCCCAACTAATAGCCGCGACCGATCACAAATTGTCATCAATATCCTCTAACGGGAGTCCAAGGAAACTTGCCGCTTCAACAGGGGTGGACCATAAGGAAAGGGGTGTTAGCGGCGTTGGTTCTACATTACAATTGAAGAGATGGTTGGTGTCATGTGGGGACACATTGCAAGCGGGGCATACATTTCGTATGTCGGGGTTGATTCTGGATAGGTAAGAGTTTAACCTGTTGCAGTATCCAGAACGAAGTTGAGCAAGAGTGACACGCGTTTCCCTGGGGAGTATGCGTTCCTCTTCCGCAAGTTTTGGATAATTTTCGTTAAGTACTGGATTCACCGGGCAATTCCCGGCATAAAGGTCCGACGCCTGTTTATGGAGTTCACCAGGGCCTGCTTGTGTTTTTTCACTTCATACGGCTGGGTTCTCAGGTGCTATATTTCCTCAAAATGCTTACGGAAATTACTCCTTAAGCCCCTAGGCGGTGCTGGTTCATCAATCGGATGTCTGTTGGGATGCCCAGGTTTCTGGGTATTCAACAGGAACTGTTTGGCCAGCATCTCATTTCTCTCCCTGATGGGGAGTATTCTTGCCTCATTATGCAGATGGTGTTCTGGGGACATAAGAAGACATCCCGTGGCGATTCTGAGAGCAGTATTTTGGCAGGCCTGTAGTTTCTTCCAGTGGGTGATTTTTAGGCTTGGCGATCATATGGGTGACGCGTAGCACGTAATCGGCTGGCTAATTGCTTTGTATGTAGTCATGAGCGTTTCTTTATCTTTTCCCCAAGTACTGCCAGCGAGGGATTTGAGGATTTCGTTACGGCTCTGAATTCTCGGAACAATTGCGGCTGCGTTCTCACCAAAATGTAGATCCTGATCAAACGTCACACCCAAGATTTTGGGGTGTAGGACAGTCGGTAGCGTAGTGCCATCGACGTGGATGTTCAAAATGGTCGACATTTGGGGCGTCCATGTTGTAAATAAGGTCGCGGAAGATTTATTCGGTGATAATGCCAGGTTTCGCGAGGCGAAAAAACTGGAGAGATCAGGGAGGTAGCCATTTATTTTATTGCATAGCGCATCGATCTTTGGACCTGGGCCTGTGGCCATTATTGTGCAGTCATCGGCGTAGGAAACGGTTGTGACTCCTTCCGGTGGTGAAGGTAGCTTAGATATGTAGAAATTAAACAAAAGTGGGGATAGGACACCACCCTGTTGCACCCCCTGTTTAATTCTCCTTGGCTTTCATGTTTCGTTTCTAAATTGCACCGATGCCTGCCGACCACCCAGATAATTTGCGGTCCACCTTTTAAGGCATGGGGGAAGGGTAGACCCTTCCAGGTCCTGCAGTAACGAGCCATGGTTGACCGTATCAAAAGCTTTTGATAGGTCTAACGCTACGAGTACTGTTCTATGGTGGGGGTATTGATTTAAACCGCAATTTATCTGGGTGCTAATGGCATTTAGCGCGGTGGTAGTGCTATGGAGTTTTCTGAAGCCATGCTGATGAGGGGCTAGCTGCAAATTTGCTTGGAAATAAAAAAGAGGTCCTTCATTACCATGTGTGCTACTTCTATTAGAGAAAACTACAGCGGCGATCATTTAGCACTTGAGTCCTTTATAGACAAAATTGAATTACTTGAAGAGTTCGCCGATGAAAATTTAACTGGTACTTTCATATCATTTCTAAAATCGAAACTCGAGGGCAAAGCACGCGAAGCAATTCCAACTGAGGTAAATTCCGTTAGTCAAATTAAGGCCGCGTTACGAAGTAGAATTAAACCCGACAATTCAAAAGTTGTCGCGGGTAAAATCGCGTCTTTACATGTGGTAAACAATAACTACTCGGAATTTGCCAAGCGTGTTGAAGAATTGTCGGACTCATTAGAACGTTCCCTGATCATTGAAGGTATGACGCAAGCGAATGCTCACGAAATGGCTGTAGAGCAAACAGTTAACGTATGTAGGCTGAACACTCGTTCAGAATTAGTAAAGTCAATTTTAGCATCAACTACTTTCAGCGACTCAAAGGACGTAGTTGCAAAAATGGTTGAGCGTAATAATGAGGTTAAAGAACGTCAAGTGCTAGCGTTTCAGTCGCGTATTAATAGGCCAAATAGTTTTCGAGGCGGATTTAGGGGATATAATTACAGTAATAGGTTCAATAACAATAGCAGTCGTTTCAATAACAATAACAGCCGTTTCATTAACAATAACAGCAGATACAATAATAATGGAAACAGTTATAGGTTTAATAACAATAGTAGAAGAGGCCACATTAATAATTCTAATAACAATAATTCGGGCAATCGGTCTAGTTCTCGGGGAAACAATAGTAACAGACGTGGAAATGCGAGTAGTAATGCTAATGTGCGTGCTTTAAACGCGGATGCCCCTCAGGAGCGAACACTGGGGGAGCAAGAGCTAGAATACTAGATGAAAACTTTCCTAAAAATGCTGTTTACTGTTTGAATCTCAACTATTCCGATTTCATCGAATTAAAATGTAGTGATTCTTATAAGCCATGCACTTTTCTCCTCGTAGATTCTCAAGTTGACATTTCCTAAATTAAATTTTCAAGTTTAACAGATAGAGTTCAAATTAACGGTAAAGATATTATTAACATAACAGGTGTAACAACAGATTCGGTTTCAACGTTAGGTACAGTAAATACAAATTTAATTGCATCAAATTTTTTCATTCCGCTTAAATTACACGTAGTAAGTGACGATTTTAACATACCTTCGGACGGCATACTCGGCAAGGATTTTCTAAAAACATATAAGTGCATAATCGACTATGCAAACAATAGCATAACAATTAGCATTGGCACAGAAACTCATAGTATAAAAATTTTACATGGTATGACCACAGACACTTTAGTGATTCCTCCAAGATGTGAAGTTTGTCGGTTGTTTAATTTGAAAAAATCTAAAAATCCTGTGTTTGTAGACGCTCAAGAAATTTGTAGTAGTGTTTTTACCGCAAAGTGCATTGTTGACAAGAATGACCCAATTTTAAAAGTTTTAAATATAACCGATGAGGTAAAATATGTCAACAAATGCAATATAGTAACCGAAGAAATTACCAACTCCAACGTATACAAAATCAGTGACACTTCAGAAAATACAAAACGTCTGGAAGAATTAAAAAGTGTTCTACAAAAGCAAATGCCAAAATATGACCAATGCCAATTGCTTGATTTATGCCTAAAACATGCCGATGTATTTGCTTTAAAAACGGACCGTATGACTCTTAACAACTTTTACGAACATAAACTTAGATTGACTGACAAAAATCCGGTTTACATTAAAAATTATCGTTTGCCTTATTCACAACGGGAAGAAATAAATAGACAGGTTGATAATTTACTGCAGAACGATTTAATAGAGCCAAGTTTTTCAAATTACAATAGCCCACTAATTTTATTTCCAAAAAAGATCCCACAGGTCAAAAGGCATATCGTATGTGCGTAGATTTTAGAGCGGTTAATAAAAAGCTTATCGCTGACAAATTTCCGTTAGCACGCGTGGACGATATACTTGACAACCTTGGTAGGGCAAAATATTTTTCAACTTTAGATATTTTTTCTGGTTTCCATCAAATTCCATTGCATCCTAACTCCAGGGACGTAACATCTTTTAGTACTGATAGAGGAGTTTTTCGGTGGAAAGTCTTACCTTTTGGTTTAAATGTAGCACCCAATTCATTTTCGCGTATGATGTTACTAGCATTTTCAGGCATCGTGTCCAATCAAGCATTCATGTATATCGACGATATTATCGTCATAGGGTGTAGCGAGACACATCATTGTAAAAATTTAGAGAAAGTTTTTGAAACTTGTAGAAAATTCAACTTAAAGCTGAATCCCAACAAATGTAATTTCCTTCGTTCCGAGGTAACTTTCTTAGGACACAAATATTCCTCGAAAGGATTGCTGCCAGACGATTCTAAAATAAATGCGATTAAAAAATATACAAGGCCTACTAACAAAGATGCCGTTCGGCGCTTTGTCGCCTTTGCAAACTATTATAGACGATTTATTCCGAATTTCGCATTGCTGGCAGCACCTCTCAATCGTTTAAGTAGAAAAAAGTGGACTTTGTTTGGGACGAGTTAGAACTCTTAGCAATATATTTCGCAATTAGACAATTTCGTCCGTACGTTTACGGTACACATTTTATAGTAAAGTCCGACCATCGACTATTAGTTTATCTTTTTAATATGAAGGATCCGTCATCCATACTTACAAGAATAAGATTAGAACTTGCAGAATATAATTTTACAATAAAATACGTTAAAGGCAAATCGAACGTTGTGGCTGACGTGCTTTCACGAATAACGATAGACGAAAGAAAAGACTCGACGAAACATGTTTTAGCAATTCCAACAAGGTCAAAGTCAAGACAGACAAAACCACAAAATGACGACAAACCCAAGACAGACGAAATTAGTGAAATACAGGCAGTACAGGTTTACGACAAATTTTCGTACGACTTCTCGAAGAAAATACCGCGAGTTAAAACACAAATAACCTACGATAAAAGCGACCAAATTTCAAATTTTTAACTATGTGCACATTTAAAACACAAAAAAATCGAGTTACCTAATTTTGCGAATGCCAACGAAATAACGAATTTAGATGAGTTACTTTTGAGGCTTGAAAAAGTAGCCGACATTCACAAGATTAAGCAGTTAGAATGGTCAAAAAATGATATATTTTTCAAATATTTCACAATCACAAATTTAAAAGATAGAGGAAATCAAATTTTAAAAAGTTTACAAATTATACTAATAGACCCAGTAGAAACGGTAACAGAGAACGACAAAAAACAGAAACTGATGGCAATTTTTCACGATGACCCACTTCTAGGTGGACACTGCGGTACGAAAAAACTATATGCAAAATTGAGAACTAAATAATATTGGAAATATATAAGTCGTGATATAGCTAATTTCGTTAAAAATTGCAATAAATGTCTTTTAAATAAAGCGAAACCTAAAAAAAAAGGACAATTAGTTATTACACCTACACCTTGCAAACCGTTTGATATTTTAATAATAGATACAATAGGACCTTTACCAGAATCCAAATATGGTAACAGGTTCGCAGTTACCATGATTTGTGATTTAACTAAATATCTGGTAACAGTTGCAATACCAGATAAATCAGCTAAAACAGTAGCATCAGCAATTTTTGAGAGTTTCATTTTAAATTACGGAATAATGAAATCCATTAGATCTGATTTAGGAACAGTTTAAAAATGAAGTATTTTTCGAATTAACCAAACTTTTAAATATTAAACATGATTTTTCAACGGCCTACCACCATGAAACGGTTGGTTCAGTTGAAAGAAATCATAGAGTTTTTAATAAATATTTAAGGGCATACCTAGATGAAACATTTTCCGATTGGGACATATACCTGAAATACTTAAAATTTTTCCATGACACAACAACACATACAGCTTTCAATAACCAATTTACTCCCTTTGAGTTAGTATTTGGGAAAAAGGCTACATTGCAACACGAATTAAAAAAAGAACAAATAGATCCCATTTATAACGTGGAAAACTATAGTAAAGAAGTCAAATTGGCAAAACATTTAATAAATAAGCATAAAATTCAAGCTAAAACACATTTTGATAAAACGGCACGTCCGTTATCTATCCAAGTAGGCAACTAGGTTCTTTTACAAAAAGAGCCTCATCAAAAACACGAAAATATATACCAAGGCCCATTTACGGTAACTAAAATAGACGGGCCTAATGCAACAATTTTTGATGAAACAAATAAAAAGGAAAAAGAAGTACACAAAAATCGACTTATAAAAATAAAGTAATATTTTATAAAAAAACAAAAAAAAAATCCAAAATATTCTAATAATTTTATTGTTAGGTAAATAAGCACTGTTAAATAGCCAAGAAGGCACAAAAAAAATCTTGAAAAAAAAACTAATTTAAAATGTATATACTTATATTTTTCTAATGTAAAATCAAGAAAATGAAAATTCAAAGTTAAATTGTAATATCAACAAGTAAGAACGGGTCTGTCTTCGGCTGTGCCGAAGACTTCAAACCTTTCATGAGTGGGGCTGAACAATAAACTTATCCCTTTCGTAATCTCCGAATAATCGCATGTATAAGAATAGAAATATATAGTGAACATATCTACATACCTTAACGATTTTTAAGATAAATATAAAATAAACAAGTAAGGAAGGTTAAGTTCGGGTGTAACCGAACATTACATACTCAGTTGAGAGCTATGGTGATAACATAAGGGAAAATAACCATGTAGGAAAATGAACCGAGGGAAACCGTGGAATGTGTTTGTATGACATGTGTTTTAAATGAAAGGTATTAAAGAGTATTTTATGAAGGAGTGGGCCAGAGTTCTATAGGTGGACGCCGTTTAGGGATATCGCCATAAAGGTGGATCAGGGTTTACTCTAGAATTTGTTTGTACAATATGGGTATCAAACGAATGGTGTTAATGAGTGTTTTAAAAGGGAGTGGGCCTTAGTTCTATATGTGGACGCCGTTTCGAAATATCGCCATAAAGGTGGACCAGGGGTGACTCTAGAATGTGTTTGTACGATATGGGTATCAAATTAAAGGTATTAATGAGGGCTTTAAAAGGGAGTGGTGGTTGTTGTATAGGTGGTCGCCTTTTCGAGATATCGCCATAAAGGTGGACCAGGGGTGACCCTAGAATTTGTTTGTACAATATGGGTATCAAAAGAAAGGTGTTAATGAGTATTTTAAAAGGGAGTATTCCTTAGTTCCATAGGTGGACGCCGTTTAGAGATATCGCCATAAAGGTGGACCAGGGGTGACCCTAGAATTTGTTTGTACAATATGGGTATCAAAAGAAAGGTGTTAATGTGTATTTTAAAAGGGAGTAATCCTTAGTTCCATAGGTGGACGCCGTTTCGAGATATCGCCATAAAGGTGTTAATGAGTATTTTAAAAGGGAGGGGGCCTTAGTTCTATAGGTGTTCGCCTTTTCGAGATATCGCCATAAAGGTGGACCAGGGGTGACTCTAGACTTTGTTTGTACGATATGGGTATCAAATGAAAGGTGTTAATGAGTATTTTTAAAAGGGAGTGGGCCTTCGTTCTATAGGTGTTCGCCTTTTCGAGATATCGCCATAAAGGTGGACCAGGGGTGACTCTAGACTTTGTTTGTACGATATGGGTATCAAATGAAAGGTGTTAATGAGTATTTTTAAAAGGGAGTTGGCCTTCGTTCTATAGGTGTTCGCCTTTTCGCGATATCGCCATAAAGGTGGACCAGGGGTGACTCTAGAATGTGTTTGTACGATATGGGTATCAAATTAAAGGTATTAATGAAAGTTTTAAAAGGGAGTGATGGTAGTTGTATATGTGAAGGCGTTTTCCAGATATCGACCAAAATGTGGACCAGGGTGATCCAGAATATCATCTGTTGGATACCGCTAATTTATTTATACATGTAATACCTGCCACGATTTTAAGGGTTTTTTATTTCGCCCTGCAGATCTTTTTCATTTTCTTCTACTTAATATGGTAGGTGTCACAACCATTTTATAAAGTTTTTTCTAAAGTTATATTTCGCGTCAATAAACCAATCCAATTACCTCACCATGTTTCATCCCTTTTTTCGTATTTGGTATAGAATTATGGCATTTTTTTAATTTTTCGTAATTTTCGATATCGAAAAAGTGGGCGTGGTCATTGTCGGATTTCGTTCATTTTTCAAACTAAGATAAAGTGAGTTCAAGTAAGTACGTGAACTAAGTTCATTAAAGATATGTCGATTTTTGCTCAAGTTATCGTGTTAACGGCCATGCGTAAGGACAGACGAACGACTGTGTATAAAAACTGGGCGTGGCATCAACCGATTTCGCCCGTTTTCACAGAAAACAGTTAACATCATAAAATCTACGCCCCTACCAAATTTCAAAAGGATTGGTTAATTTTTGTTCGACTTATGGCGTTAAAAGTATCCTAGACAAATTAAATGAAAAAGGGCGGAGCCACGCCCATTTTGAAATTTTCTTTTATTTTTGTATTTTGTTGCACCATATAATTACTGGAGTTGAATGTTGATATAATTTACTTATAAACTGTAAAGATATTAAATTTTTTGTTAAAATTTTACTTAAAAAAAAAATTTTTTTAAAAGTGGGCGCGGTCCTTCTCCGATTTTGCTAATTTTTACTAAGCGTACATATAGTAATAGGAGTAACGCTCCTGCCAAATTTCATCATGATATCTTCAACGACTGCCAAATTACAGCTTGCAAAACTTATAAATTACCTTCTTTTAAAAGTGGGCCGTGCCACGCCCATTGTCCAAAATTTTACTAGTTTTCTATTCTGCGTCATAAATTCAACTTATCTACCAAGTTTCGTCGCTTTATCTGTCTTTTGTAATGAATTATCGCACTTTTTTGGTTTTTCGAAATTTTCGATATCGAAAAAGTGGGCGTGGTTATTGTCCGATATCGTTCATTTTAAATAGCGATCTGAGATAAGTGCTCAGGAACATACATACCAAATTTCATCAAGATACCTCAAAATTTACTCAAGTTATCGTGTTAACGGACGGACGGACGGACGGACATGGCTCAATCAAATTTTTTTTCGATCCTTATTATTTTGATATATGGAAGTCTATATCTATCTCGATTCCTTTATATATGCACAACCAACCGTTATCCAATCAAACTTAATATACTCTGTGAGCTCTGCTCAACTGAGTGTAAAAACAGGTAGTTACTTTGTGTAAGGATGCAAAGTTTTAGGTTTTTTGTGGTCTGCGTGCAAAAACTACGAATCACGTATTTCAACAGTATATGATAAACGTAACTATTTCATGAATTTTGAAGCTTCTAGCCGTAAAAAAGGGGCAAAAATTACAGTTTATATGGGGTATATAATATATATACCACCGATCTCTATGATTTTTTTAGACAACAATATATGCTATATACGTAAGCATTTGGTAAAATTTTAAGCTTCTAGCTGTTAAAATGGGGCAGAAATTGCGCAAAGTTTCTTATCTGAACAATGGGTTGTATGAGATATATACTATATATACCACCGATCTCAATGATTTTTTCAGACAACAATATATGCTATACACGTAAGAATTTGGTGAAATTTGAACATATCTAAACGATTTTTAAGATAAATATAAAATAAAAAATAGGTAGGTACTTTGTGTGAGAATGCAAAGCTTCACGTTTTTTGTGGTCTGCATGTAAAAACTATGACTACGAATCACGTATTTCAAAAATATATGACGTAAACGTAACTATTTGATGAAATTTGATGAATTTTGAAGCTTCTAGCCGTAAAAAAGGGGCAAAAATGACAGTTTATATGAAGTATATAATATATATACCACCGATCTCTATGATTTTTTAGACAACAATATATGCTATATACGTAAGCATTTGGTGAAATTTGAAGCTTCTAGCTGTTAAAACGGGGCAGAAATTGAGCAAAGTTTCTTATCTGAACAATCGGTTGTATGTGATATATACTATGTATACCACTGATCTCAATGATTTTTTCAGACAAAAATATATGCTACATACGTAAGCATTTGGTGAAATTTGAAGCTTTTAGCTGTTAAAATGGGGCCGAAATAGCAAAAAAATATATATATGTACTATATATATATACTATATATACCATCATATATATATTATATATATCACCGATCTCTATGATTTTTTGACACAATAATATATACTATATACGTAAGCAATCGGTGAAATTTGAAGCTTATAGCTGTTAAAATGGGGTAGAAATTGCAAAAAGTTTCTTATCTAAACAATCGGTTGTATGAGATATATACTATATATACAACCGATCTCTATGTTTTTTTCAGACAACAATATATGCTATATACGTAAGCATTCCTTGAAATTTGAAGCATCTAGCTCTTAAAATAGGGCAGTAATTACGAAAAGTTTCTTATCTGAACAATCGGTTGTGGGTATATATACTATATATACGACCGATCTCATCAATTTTTTCAGGCAAAAATATGTGCAATATACGAAATTATGTGGTGAAGTTTGAAGTTTCAACCTGTTAAATTGAGTAAGATATGACAAAAATCCTCTTTCCTCCTCGGTTCCGACAAATGTCTAATCGGACACCCAAATACACCCGCTCACCAAATTTTATCAAGATATCTCAAAAATTGAGGGACTAGTTTGCATACAAACAAACATACGGACATGGCTAAATCAAATCAGCTCTTCATCCTGATTATTTCGGTATACTTAATGGTGGGTCTGTCTATTTTTCTTTAAGCACTTACAATTTTGGGTTTCGTGACGAAATTAATATACCATTTCATTTTCATGAAAGGTATAAAAATAGGTAAATACTTTGTGTGAGGATGCAAAGCTTCACGTTGTTTGTGGTCTGCATGTAAAAACTATGACTACTAATCACGTATTTCAAAAATATATGACGTAAACGTAACTATTTGATGAATTTTGAAGCTTCTAGCCGTAAAAAAGGGGAAAAAATGACAGTTTATATGAAGTATATAATATATATACCACCGATCTCTGTGATTTTTTCAGACAACAATATATGCTATATACGTAAGCATTTGGTGAAATTTGAAGCTTCTAGCTGTTAAAACGGGGCAGAAATTGCGCAAAGTTTCTTATCTGAATAATAGGTTGTATGAGATATATACTATGTATACCACCGATCTCAATGATTTTTTCAGACAACAATATATGCTACATACCTAAGCATTTGGGGAAATTTGAAGCTTTTAGCTGTTAAAATGGGGCCGGAATCGCAAAAAAAAAAATATATACTATATATCTAATCTAATATCTAATTATATATATATATCTAATCTAATATTTATTATAAATGGGAAAGTTTGGATGTTTAGATGTTTGGATGTTTAGATGTTTGGATGTTTGGATGTTTGGATGTTTGGATGTTTGTCCAGACGTTTGTCTTTGTGAGTCAATCATGCAAGAACGGCTGGACCGATTTAGATGAAATTTTGCACACATATAGCCAATAGTCTAGAAGGATCTACTAGCTATATATTTTTCAAAACGGGCGTGGTCGCCGCCCCCTAGGAACAGTTATAATTTAATTATTATATTTTTTCGTCTTTGCGACTGAATCACGCCAGAATGGGTACACGGATTTTGATGAAATTTGGGATACAGAGAGTAGTCTACTAGCGAAATTTTATTCGAACATGGAAAGAGGGCTGGGGGTCCCACGACCCCTTCGAGCAATTACTTTTTAATAATTTTTACACATTATAACTTTACGTATACTGGCCTTCACCAATATCACAGACTCAAGGGGTCATATAAGTCGAGGGCTTACAAAGTAAGCAGTGACACCCTCCGCCCCCTTTATCTCCCCCTCTGGTGTAAAATCTATAAGTTGTTATAACTCAATATAACTTTTCTCCTAAATCAATAGTTTTTGGTATCTGGCACATACAGTTTATAATTAGATTCACCTTATTGGTAATCCCGTAAGGGTCATATCGAGACCCTTCCGGGATCATTTCTGGATGGTTTTCGGGATCGGTCCGGGATCTCGTCGGGGTCATTTGGGGACTTTTTCGGGATCATTTCTGGATGGTTTTCGGGATCCGTCCGGGAACCCGTCAGGGCAATTTCTGGACTTTTCCGAGACTATTTCGGGATCATTTTGGGACCTTCCCGACATCATTTCTGGATGGTTTTCGGGATCCGTCCGGGATCCCATCAGGGTAATTTCGGGACTATTAGGGGATCATCTGGGGACCTTTCCGGCATCATTTCTGGATAATTTTCGGAATCCTTTCGGGATCCCGTCAGGGTCATTTCGGGACTTTTTCGGGATCATTTAAGGATGGCTTTCAGGATTCGTCCAGGAACCCGTCAGGGCAATTTCTGGACTTTTCCGAGACTATTTCGGGATCATTTTGGGACCTTCCCGACATCATTTCTGGATGGATTTCTGGATCCGTCCGGGATCCGGACGGGGTCATTGCGGGACTATTTCGGGATCATTTTGGGACCCTTCCGGGATCATTTCTGTATAGTTTTCGGGATCCGTCCGGGATCCCGTCGGGGTTATTTTGGGACATTTTCGGGACTATTCCGGAATCATTTCGGGACTATTTCGCGATCATTTGGGGACCCTTCCGGCATCATTTCTGGATGGCTTTCGGGATCCCGTCGGGGTACTTTCGGGATCATTTGCGTACCTTCGAGAGATAAATTCTTGATGGTTTCCGGGATCATTACGGGACTTTTTCGGGGTTATTTTGGGACCCTTTAGGCATCTTTTCTGGATGGTGTTCGGGATTCGTCCGGCATCCCGTCGGGGTCATTTCGGGACTTTTTCGCGACTAATACATTATTTCTGGATGGTTTTCGGGATCCGTCAGGGATCTCGTCGGGGTCATTTGGGGACTTTTTCGGGATCATTTCTGGATGGTTTTCGGGATCCGTCCGGGATCTCGTCGGTGTCATTTGGGGACTTTTTCGGGATCATTTGGGGGCTCTTCCGGCATAATTTCTGGATGGTTTTCGTGATCCGTCCGGGATCCCGTCGGGGTCATTTCGGGACTTTTTCGCGACTAATACGGGATAATTTGGGAACCCTTTCGGCATCATTTCTGGATGGTTTTCGGGATCCGTCCGGGATCTCGTCGGGGTCATTTGGGGATTTTTTCGGGATCATTTGGGGGCTCTTCCGGCATCATTTCTGGATGGTTTTCGGGATCCGTCCGGGATCTCGTCGGGTTCATTTAGGGACTTTTTCGGGATCATTTGGGGGCTCTTCTGGCATCATTTCTGGATGGTTTTCGGGATCCGTCCGGGATACCATCAGGGTAATTTCGGGACAATTAGGGGATCATTTGGGGACCTTTCCGGCATCATTTCTGGATGGTTTTTGGGATCCGTCCGGGATCTCGTCGGGGTCATTTGGGGACTTTTTCGGGATCATTTGGGGGCTCTTCCGGCATCATTTCTGGATGGTTTTTGGGATCCATCCGGGATCCCGTCGGGGTCATTTCGGGACTTTTTCGCGACTAATACGGGATCATTTGGGAACCCTTTCGGCATCATTTCTGGATGGTTTTCGGGATCCGTCCGGGATCCCGTCGGGGTCAATTCGGGACTCTTTCGCGACTAATACGGAATCATTTGGGAACCATTTCGGCATCATTTCTTGATGGTTTTCGGGATCCGTCCGGGATACCATCAGGGTAATTTCGGGACTATTAGGGGATCATTTGGGGACCTTTCCGGCATCATTTCTGGATGGCTTTTGGGATCCGTCCGGGATCCCGTCGGGGTCAATTCGGGACTTTTTCGCGACTAATACGGAATCATTTGGGAACCATTTCGGCATCATTTCTTGATGGTTTTCGGGATCCGTCCGGGATACCATCAGGGTAATTTCGGGACTATTAGCGGATCATTTGGGGACCTTTCCGGCATCATTTCTGGATAATTTTCGGGATCCGTCCGGGATGCCGACGAGGTCATTTCGGGATTATTTGGGATACCTACCGGCATCATTTAAGGATGGCTTTCAGGATTCGTCCGGGAATTAGTCAGGATTTTTCGGGATCATTTGGGGTCCCTCCCAAGATCATTTCTGGATGGATTTCGGGATCTGTCCGGGATCCCGTCAGGGTCATTTAGGGATGCGTTCGAGATCCCGTCAGGGTCATTTTTGGACCCTTCCGGGATCATTTCTGGATCTGTGAGGGATCCCATCTGGGTCATTTCCGGACTATTTCGGGATCATTTTGGGATCCTTCCGGAATCATTTCTGTATGGTTTTCGCGATCTGTCGTGGATCCCCTCGGAGCCATTTCGGAACTTTTTCTGGAGTATGTCGGGGTCATTTGGGGAATTTTCGGGATCATTTGGCGGCTCTTCCGGCATCATTTCTGAATGGTTTTTGGGAACCGTCCGGGATCCCGTCGCGGTCATTGCGGGACTTTTTCTCTACTAATACGGGATCATTTGGGGACCCTTTCGGCATCATTTCTGAATAGTTTACGGGATCCGTCCGGGATCCGGACGGGGTCATTTCGGGACTATTTCGGGATCATTTGGGGTACCTAGCGGCATAATTTCTGGATGGTTTTCGGTATCCGTCCGGGATCTCGTCGGGGTCATTTGCGGACATTTTCGGGATCATTTGAGGGCTCTTCCGGCATAATTTCTGGATGGTTTTCGGGATCCGTCCGGGATCCCGTCGGGATCATTTCGGGACTTTTTCGCGACTAATACGGGATCATTTGGGAACCCTTTCGGCATCATTTCTGGATGATTTTCGGGATCCGTCCGGGATCCCATCAGGGTAATTTCGGGACTATTAGGGGATCATCTGGGGACCTTTCCGGCATCATTTCTGGATAATTTTCGGAATCCTTTCGGGATCCCGTCAGGGTCATTTCGGGACTTTTTCGGGATCATTTAAGGATGGCTTTCAGGATTCGTCCGGGAACCCGTCAGGGCAATTTCTGGACTTTTCCGAGACTATTTCGGGATCATTTTGGGACCTTCACGACATCATTTCTGGATGGATTTCGGGATTTGTCCGGGATGCCGTCAGGGTCATTTTGGGACTATTAGGTGATCATTTGAGGACCTTTCCGGCATCACTTCTGGATGGTTTTCCGTATCCGTTCAGGATCCCGTCGGAATAATTGCGGGACTTTTTTGGAATAATTTGGGTTCCATTCCGGCATCATTTCTGGATGGTTTTTGGGATTCGTCCGGGATCCGGTCGGGGTCATTTCGGGACTTTTTCTCGACTAATACGGGATCATTTGCGGACCCTTTCGGCATCATTTCTGGATAGTTGTCGGGATCCGTTCGGGATCCCGTCACGGTCTTTTCGGAACTATTAGGAGATCATTTTAGGACCTTTCCGGCATCATTTCTGGATAGTTTTCGGGATCCTTTCGGGGCCCCGTCAGGGTCATTTCGGGACTTTTTCGGGATCATTCAAGGATGGCTTTCAGGATTCGTCCGTGAACCCGTCAGGGTAATTTCTTGACTTTTCTAAGACTATTTCGGGATCATTTTGGGACCTTCCCAAGATCATTTCAGGATGGGTTTCGGGATCAGTCCGGGATGCGGTTAGGGTCATTTTGGTATTAGGTGATCATTTGAGGACCTTTCCAGCATCACTTCTGGATGGTTTTCGGTATCCGTTCAGGATCCCGTCGGAATCATTGCGGGACTTTTTCGGGATCATTTGGGGTCCCTCCCGAGATCATTTCTGAATGGATTTCGGGATCTGTCCGGGATCCCGTCAGGGTCATTTAGGGATGCGTTCGAGGTCCCGTCAGGGTCATTTCGGGACTTCTTCGGGACTATATCGGGATCATTTCTGAATGGTTTACGGGATCCGTCCAGGACCCCTTAAGGGTCATTTCGGGACTATTAGGTGATCATTTGAGGACCTTTCCGGCATCACTTTTGGATGATTTTCGGTACCGTTCGGGATCCCGTCGGAATCAATGCGGGACTTTTTCCGAATCATTTGGGATCCTTTCCGGCATCATTTCTGGATGGTTATCGGGATTTGTCCGGGATCCCGTCGGCGTTATTTCGGGACCTTTTCGTGGCTAATACGGGATCATTTGGGGATCCTCTAGGGGTAGTTTCGTAACTTTTTCTGTATTATTTCGGGATCATTTGGGGACCCTTCCGGCATAATTTCTTGATGGTTTGCCGGATCCATCAGGGTCATTTCGGGACCATTTTGGGATCATTTGGGGACCCTTCCGAGATCATTTCTGGATCCCTCCAGGATGCCGTAGGAGCCATTTCGGGATTTTTTGTTCCTTTTTCCGGATAGTTTTTGGACCCTTCCGTGATCATTTCTGGATCTGTGCGGGATCCCATCTGGGTCATTTCCGGACTATTTCGGGATCATTTTGGGATCCTTCCGGAATAATTTCTGTATGGTTTTCGCGATGCGTCGTGGATCCCCTCAGAGCCATTTCGGACCTTTTTCTGGAGTATGTCGGGATAATTTAGGGACCCTTCCTCGATATTTTCTGGATGGTTTTTGAGATCGGCCCGGGAGCCCATCAGGGTCATTTTGGAACTTTTCGGGATCATATTGGAACACCTTCAGGGATTATTTCTGTGTGGTTCTCTGGATACGTCTAGAATCGTGTCGTTGTCATTTCGGGTTTTTTTTGGGACTATTCCGGCAACTTTTGGATACCTTTTCGGGGCATTTCTGGATGGTTTTCGGGATCCGTCCGCGATAGCGTGGGGGTCATATCGTAGCTTTTTCTGGATAATTTCGGGATCATTTGGGATCCTATCAGGTTATCAGCTCATTTAGTTCTTTTTTTTTTACTCAATTACAAAAATAAAATGCATTAGACAGAAAACAAAATTTTAAACAGATAACTTGATAAGCAGGCTAACGCCAATAGCCCATATGTTTAAATTTCTCCTTGCGGACGGGGCCGCGGGTAAAGGCTAGTATATTATAAATGGGAAAGTTTGGATGTTTGGATGTTTAGATGTTTGGATGTTTGGATGTTTGTCCAGACGTTTGTCTTTGTGACTCAATCACGAAAGAACGGCTGGACCGATTTGGATGAAATTTTCCACGCATATAGCCAATATTCTAGAAGGATCTACTGGCTATATTTTTTTGAAAAGGGGGAGGTCCCCGCCCCCTAGGAACAGTTATGATTTAATTATTGTATTTTTTCGTCTTTGTGACTGAATCACGCCAAAACGGCTACACGGATTTTGATGAAATTTGGGACGCAGACAATAGTCTACTTGCGAAATTTTTTTCGGGCATGGAAAGGGGGGTGGGGATCCCACGACCCCTTCGAACAATTACTTTTTAATAATTTTTACACATTATAATTTTACCTTTACTGACCTTCACCAATATTGCAACTAAATAGGTCAAATAAGTCTAGGGCTTACAAAATGAGCAGTTACACCCTCCGTCTCCCCTCTCCCCCTTCTTCACACCTCTGGTGTAAAATCTATAAATTGTTATAACTCAATATAAATTTTCTCCAAAATCAATAGTTTTTGGTATCTGGCACATACAGATCGAGATCTAAACAATTTTGGAAAAACGATCAGTGGTTCCCTCTCCTTCTCCTCCCGCCATCCGCCCTCCTTCAATTGTTTTTATTAGCACGCTTTTATTAGCTTTACCTGTATGTTTCTATGTAACTATTCATTCGCTCCAACGCGCCTGCTGCCTTATTAACATGGTTGGGGTCATATCGAAACCCTTCCGGGATCATTTCTGGATGGTTTTCGGGATCCGTCCGGGATCCCGTCGGGTTATTTTGGGACATTTTCGGGACTATTCCGGGATAATTACGGGACCAATACGCGATCATTTAGGGACCCTCCTGGCATCATTTCTGAATGGGTTTCGGGATCCGCCCGGCATCCCGTCGGGGTAT
Organism: Eurosta solidaginis; assembly: GCF_040869045.1. NCBI lineage: Eukaryota > Metazoa > Arthropoda > Insecta > Diptera > Tephritidae > Eurosta > Eurosta solidaginis. The sequence goes on from NC_090324.1 coordinate 169,301,325, forward strand.
TTTCGGGATCATTTGCGCACCTTTGAGAGATAAATTCTTGATGGTTTCCGGGATCACTACGGGACCTTTCGGGGTCATTTTGGGTCCCTTCCGTAATCATTTCTGGATGGTTTTAGGGATCCGACCGGGATCCCGTCGGTGTCATTTCGGGACTTTTTCTCGACTAATACGGGATCATTTGGGGACCCTTTCGGCATCATTTCTGGATGGTTCTCGGGGTCCGTCCGGGATCTTGTCAGGGTCATTTCGGGACTATTAGGGGAGGACCTTTCCGGCATCATTTCTGAATAGTTTTCGGGATCCGTCCGAGATCGCGACGGGGTCATTTCGGGATCATTTGGGGTACCTACCGGTATCATTTCTGGATGGTTTTCGGGATCCGTCCGGGATCCCGTCGGGGTCATTTCGGAACTTTTTCTCGACTAATACGGGATCATTTGGGGACCCTTTCGGCATCATTTCTGGATGGTTTTCAGGATCCGTCCGGAATCCGGCAATGTAATTTGTGGACTTTTCCGAAACTATTTCGGGATCATCTTGGGCCAAGATCATTCCTGGATGGATTTCGGGATCTGTCCGGGATCCCGTCGGGGTCAGTTAGGGACCCGTTTGAGATCCCGTCAGGAACATTTCGGGACTTCTTAGGGACTATTTCGGGATTATTTCTGGATGTTTTTCGGTATCCGTCCGGGATCCCGTCGGGGTCATTTCAGGACTTTTTCTTGACCAATACGGGATCATTTGGGGACCCTTTCGGCATCATTTCTATATAGTTCCCGGGGTCCGTCCGGGATCCCGTCAGGGTCATGTCGGGCTATTAGGGGATCATTTGAGGACCTTTCCGGCATCATTTCTGGATAGGTTTCGGGATCCGTCCGTGATGCGACGGGGTCATTTCGGGATCATTTGGGGTACCTAGCGGCATCATTTCTGGATGGTTTTCGGTATCCGTCCGGGATCCCGTCGGGGTCATTTCGGGACTTTTTCGGGATCATTTGGGGTCCCTTTCGCCATCATTTCTGGATGGTTTTCGTGATCCGTCCGGGATCCCGTCGGGGTCATTTCGGAACTAATTCGGGATCATTCGGGGTACCTTCTCATTAACACCTTTCGTTTGATACCCATATCGTACAAACAGATTCTAGAGTCACCCCTGGTCGACCTTTATGGCAAAATCAAGAAAAGGCGTCCACCTATAGAACTAAGGCCCACGCCCTTATAAAATACTCATTAACACTTTTCATTTCATACCCATATCGTACAAAAAAATTCTAGAGTCACCCCTGGTCCATTTTTATGGCAATATCTCGAAAAGGCGTCCACGTAGAACTAAGGCCCACGCCATTTAAAAATGCTCATTAACACCTTTCGTTGATACCCATATCGTACAAGCAAATTCTAGAGTCACCCCTGGCCCACCTTTTTGGCGATATCTCGAAAAGGCGTCCACTTATAGAACTAAGGTCCACGCCCTTTAAAAATACTCATTAACACCTTTCATTTGATATCCATATAGTACAAACAAATTCCAGAGTCGCCTCTGGTCCACCTTTATGGCCATATCTCGAAAAGGCGTCCGCGTATTGAACTAAGTCCACACTCTTTTAAAATGCTCATTAATACCCTTCATTTGATAACCATATCTTACAAACAAATTCTAGAGTTGCCCTGGTCCACCTTTATGACGATATCTCGAAAAGGCGTCCACCTATTGAACTAAGTCCACACTCTTTTAAAATACTCATTAACACCCTTCATTTGATAACCATATCTTACAAACAAATTCTAGAGTCGCCCCTGGTCCACGTTTTTGGCGATATCTCGAAAAGGCGTTCACCTATTGAACTAAGTCCACACTCTTTTAAAATACCCATTAACACCCTTCATTTGATACCCATATCTTACAAACAAATTCTAGAGTCGCCCCTGGTCCACCTTTATGGCGATATCTCGAAAAGGCGTCCACCTATTGAACTAGGTCCACACTCTTTTAAAATACTCATTAACACCTTTCATTTGATATCCATATAGTACAAACAAATTCCAGAGTCGCCTCTGGTCCACCTTTATGGCCATATCTCGAAAAGGCGTCCACCTATAGACCTAAGGCCCACGCCCTTTTAAAATACTCATTAACACCTTTCATTTGATACCCATATCGTACAAACAAATTCTAGGGTCGCCCCTGGTCCACCTTTATGACGATATCTCGAAAATGCGTTCACCTATTGAACTAAGTCCACACTCTTTTAAAATACTCATTAAGACCTTTCATTTGATACCCATATCGTACAAACAAATTCTAGAGTCGCCCCTGGTCCACCTTTATGGCAATATCTCGAAAAGGCATCCACCTATAGAACTAAGCCACACTTCCTTTTAAAATACTCATTAACACCTTTCATTTGATACCCATATCGTACAAACAAATTCTAGAGTCGCCCCTGGTCCACCTTTATGGGATATCTCGAAATTGCGTCCACCTATAGAAGTAAGGCCCACGCCCTTTTAAAATACTCATTAACACCTTTCATTTGATACTCATATCGTAGAAACAAATTCGAGAGTTGCCTCTGGTCCACCTTTATGGCGATATCTCGAAAAGGCGTTCACCTATTGAACTAAGTCCACACTCTTTTAAAATACCCATTAACACCCTTCATTTGATACCCATATCTTACAAACAAATTCTAGAGTCGCCCCTGGTCCACCTTTATGGCGATATCTCGAAAAGGCGTCCACCTATTGAACTAAGTCCACACTCTTTTAAAATACTCATTAACACCCTTCATTTGATACCCATATCGTACAAACAAATTCTAGAGTTGCCCTGGTCCACCTTTATGACGATATCTCGAAAAGGCGTCCACCTATTGAACTAAGTCCACACTCTTTTAAAATACTCATTAACACCCTTCATTTGATAACCATATCTTACAAACAAATTCTAGAGTCGCCCCTGGTCCACGTTTATGGCGATATCTCGAAAAGGCGTCCACCTATTGAACTAAGTCCACACTCTTTTAAAATACTCATTAACACCCTTCATTTGATACCCATATCGTACAAACAAATTCTAGAGTTGCCCTGGTCCACCTTTATGACGATATCTCGAAAAGGCGTCCACCTATTGAACTAAGTCCACACTCTTTTAAAATACTCATTAACACCCTTCATTTGATAACCATATCTTACAAACAAATTCTAGAGTCGCCCCTGGTCCACGTTTATGGCGATATCTCGAAAAGGCGTTCACCTATTGAACTAAGTCCACACTCTTTTAAAATACCCATTAACACCCTTCATTTGATACCCATATCGTACAAACAAATTCTAGAATTGCCCTGGTCCACCTTTATGACGATATCTCGAAAAGGTGTCCACCTATTGAACTAAGTCCACACCCTTTTAAAATACTCATTAACACCCTTCATTTGATAACCATATCTTACAAACAAATTCTAGAGTTGCCCTGGTCCACCTTTATGACGATATCTCGAAAAGGCGTCCACCTATTGAACTAAGTCCACACTCTTTTAAAATACTCATTAACACCCTTCATTTGATAACCATATCTTACAAACAAATTCTAGAGTCGCCCCTGGTCCACGTTTATGGCGATATCTCGAAAAGGCGTTCACCTATTGAACTAAGTCCACACTCTTTTAAAATACCCATTAACACCCTTCATTTGATACCCATATCTTACAAACAAATTCTAGAGTCGCCCCTGGTCCACCTTTATGGCGATATCTCGAAAAGGCGTCCACCTATTGAACTAAGTCCACACTCTTTTAAAATACTCATTAACACCCTTCATTTGATACCCATATCGTACAAACAAATTCTAGAGTTGCCCTGGTCCACCTTTATGACGATATCTCGAAAAGGCGTCCACCTATTGAACTAAGTCCACACTCTTTTAAAATACTCATTAATACCCTCCATTTGATAACCATATCTTACAAACAAATTCGAGAGTCGCCCCTGGTCCACCTTTATGACGATATCTCGAAAAGGCGTTCACCTATTGAACTAAGTCCACACTCTTTTAAAATACCCATTAACACCCTTCATTTGATACCCATATCTTACAAACAAATTCTAGAGTCGCCCCTGGTCCACCTTTATGGCGATATCTCGAAAAGGCGTCCACCTATTGAACTAAGTCCACACTCTTTTAAAATACTCATTAACACCCTTCATTTGATACCCATATCGTACAAACAAATTCTAGACTTGCCCTGGTCCACCTTTATGACGATATCTCGAAAAGGCGTCCACCTATTGAACTAAGTCCACACTCTTTTAAAATACTCATTAACACCCTTCATTTGATAACCATATCTTACAAACAAATTCTAGAGTCGCCCCTGGTCCATGTTTATGGTGATATCTCGAAAAGGCGTCCACCTATTGAACTAAGTCCACACTCTTTTAAAATACTCATTAACACCCTTCATTTGATACCCATATCGTACAAACAAATTCTAGAGTTGCCCTGGTCCACCTTTATGACGATATCTCGAAAAGGCGTCCACCTATTGAACTAAGTCCACACTCTTTTAAAATACTCATTAACACCCTTCATTTGATACCCATATATTACAAACAAATTCTAGAGTCGCCCCTGGTCCACCTTTATGGCGATATCTCGAAAAGCCTATTGAACTAAGTCCACACTCTTTTAAAATACTCATTAACACCCTTCATCTGATAACCATATCTTACAAACAAATTCTAGAGTCGCCCCTGGTCCACCTTTATGGCGATATCTCGAAAAGGCGTCCATCTATTGAACTAAGTGCACACTCTTTTAAAATAGTCATTAACACCCTTCATTTGATACCCATATCGTACAAGCAAATTCTAGAGTTGCCCCTGGTCCACCTTTATGGCGATATCTCGAAAAGGCATCCACCTATAGAACTAAGCCCCACTTCCTTTTAAAATACTCATTAACACCTTTCATTTGATACCCATATCGTAGAAACAAATTCTAGAGTCGCCCCTGGTCCACCTTTTCGGCGATATCTCGAAAAGACGTCCACATATAGAACTAAGGCCCACGCCATTTAAAAATACTCATTAACACCTTTCGTTGATACCCATATCGTACAAGCAAATTCTAGAGTCGCCCCTGGTCCACATTTATGGCGATATCTCGAAAAAGCGTCCACCTATAAAGCTAAGGCCCTCTCAGTTTTAAAATACTCATTAACACCTTACATTTGAAACCCATATCGTGCAAACAAATTCTAGAGTCGCCCCTGGTCCACCTTTATGACGATATCTCGAAAAAGCGTCCACCTATAGAGCTAAGGCCCTCTCAGTTTTAAAATACTCACTAACACCTTACATTTGAAACCCATATCGTGCAAACAAATTCTAGAGTCGCCCCTGGTCCACCTTTATGACGATATCTCGAAAAGGCGTCCACCTATAGAACTTAGGTCCACGCCCTTTTAAAATACTCATTAACACCTTTCATCTGATACCCATATCGTAAAAACAAACTCTAGAGTCGCCCCTGGTCCACCTTTATGGCGATATCTCGAAAAGGCGTCCACGCTCTTTTAAAATACTCATTAATACCTTTCATTTGATACCCATATCGTAAAAACAAATTCTAGAGTCGCCCCTCGTCCACATTTATGGCGATATCTCGAAAAGGCGTCCACCTATAGAACTTATATCCACGCCCTTTTAAAATACTCATTAACACCTTTCATTTGATACCCATATCGTACAAACAAATTCTAGAGTCACCCCTGGTCCACCTTTATGGCGATATCTCGAAAAGGCGTCCACCTATAGAACTTAGGTCCACGCCCTTTTACAATACTCATTAACACCTTTCATCTGATACCCATATCGTAAAAACAAATTCTAGAGTCGCCCCTGGTCCACATTTATGGCGATATCTCGAAAAAGCGTCCACCTATAGAGCTAAGGCCCTCTCAGTTTTAAAATACTCATTAGCACCTTACATTTGAAACCCATATCGTGCAAACAAATTCTAGAGTCGCCCCTGGTCCACCTTTATGACGATATCTCGAAAAGGCGTCCACCTATACGACTAAGGCCCACCCCTTTTAAAATACTCATTAACACCTTTCATTTGATACCCATATCGTACAAACAAATTCTAGAGTCGCCCCTGGTCCACCTTTATGGCGATATCTCGAAAAGGCGTCCACGCCCTTTTAAAATACTCATTAACACCTTTCATTTGATACCCATATCGTACAAACAAATTCTAGGGTCGCCCCTGGTCCACCTTTATGGCGATATCTCGAAAAGGCATCCACCTATAGAACTAAGCCCCACTTCCTTTTAAAATACTCATTAACACCTTTCATTTGATACCCATATCGTACAAACAAATTCTAGAGTCACCTCTGGTCCACCTTTATGGCGATATCTCGAAAAGGCGTCCACCTATAGAACTAAGGCCCACGGCATTTTAAAATACTCATTAACACCTTTCATCTGATACCCATATCGTAAAAACAAATTCTAGAGTCGCCCCTGGTCCACCTTTATGGCGATATCTCGAAAAGGCGTCCACGCTCTTTTAAAATACTTATTAATACCTTATTTGATACCCATATCGTAAAAACAAATTCTAGAGTCGCCCCTGGTCCACCTTTATGACAATATCTCGAAAAGGCGTCCACCTATAGAACTTAGGTCCACGCCCTTTTAAAATACTCATTAACACCTTTCATTCTGATACCCATATCGTAAAAACAAATTCTAGAGTCGCCCCTGGTCCACATTTATGGGGATATCTCGAAAAAGCGTCCACCTATAGAGCTAAGGCCCTCTCACTTTTAAAATACTCATTAACACCTTACATTTGAAAACGATATCGTGCAAACAAATTCTAGAGTCGCCCCTGGTCCACCTTTATGACGATATCTCGAAAAGGCGTCCACCTATATGACTAAGGCCCACCCCTTTTAAAATACTCATTAACACCTTTCATTTGATACCCATATCGTACAAACAAATTCTAGAGTCGCCCCTGGTCCACCTTTATGGCGATATCTCGAAAAGGCGTCCACGCCTTTTTAAAATACTCATTAACACCTTTCATTTGATACCCTTATCGTACAAACAAATTCTAGGGTAGCCTCTGGTCCACCTTTATGGCGATATCTCCAAAAGGCATCCACCTATAGAACTAAGCCCCACTTCCTTTTAAAATACTCATTAATACCTTTCATTTGATACCCATATCGTACAAACAAATTCTAGGGTCGCCCCTGGTCCACCTTTATGGCGATATCTCGAAAAGGCATCCACCTATAGAACTAAGTCCCACTTCCTTTTAAAATACTCATTAACACCTTTCATTTGATACCCATATCGTACAAACAAATTCTAGAGTCACCCCTGGTCCACCTTTATGGCGATATCTCGAAAAGGCGTCCACCTATAGAACTAAGGCCCACGGCATTTTAAAATACTCATTAACACATTTCATTTGATACCCATATCGTACAAACAAATTCTAGAGTCGCCCCTGCTCCACCTTTATGGGATATCTCGAAAAGGCGTCCACCTATAGAACAAAGGCCCATCCCTTTTAAAATACTCATTAACACCTTTCATTTGATACCCATATCATACAAACAAATTCTAGAGTTGCCCCTGGTCCACCTTTATGGCGATATCTCGAAAAGGCGTCCGCCTATTGAACTAAGGTACACGCCCTTTTAAAATACTCATTAACACCTTTCATTTGATACCCATATCGTACAAACAAATTCTATAGTCGCCCCTGGTCCACCTTTATGGGATATCTCGAAAAGGCGTCCACCTATAGAAGTAAGGCCCACGCCCTTTTAAAATACTCATTAGCACCTTTCATTTGATACCCATATCGTAGAAACAAATTCTAGAGTTGCCCCTGGTCCACCTTTATGGCGATATCTCGAAAAGGCGTCCGCCTATTGAACTAAGTCCACACTCTTTTAAAATACTCATTAACACCCTTCATTTGATAACCATATCTTACAAACAAATACTAGAATCGCCCCTGGTCCACCTTTATGACAATATCTCGAAAAGGCGTCCACCTATTGAACTAAGTCCACACTCTTTTAAAATACTCATTAACACCCTTCATTTGATACCCATATCTTACAAACAAATTCTAGAGTCGCCCCTGGTCCACCTTTATGGCGATATCTCGAAAAGGCGTCCGCCTATTGAACTAAGTCCACACTCTTTTAAAATACTCATTAACACCCTTCATTTGATACCCATATCTTACAAACAAATTCTAGAGTCGCCCCTGGTCCACCTTTATGGCGATATCTCGAAAAGGCGTCCGCCTATTGAACTAAGTCCACACTCTTTTAAAATACTCATTAACACCCTCATTTGATACCCATATCTTACAAACAAATTCTAGAGTTGCCCTGGTCCACCTTTATGACGATATCTCGAAAAGGCGTCCACCTATTGAACTAAGTCCACACTCTTTTAAAATACTCATTAACACCCTTCATTTGATACCCATATCTTACAAACAAATTCTAGAGTCGCCCCTGGTCCACCTTTATGGCGATATCTCGAAAAGCCTATTGAACTAAGTCCACGCTCTTTTAAAATACTCATTAACACCCTTCATTTGATAACCATATCTTACAAACAAATTCTAGACCCGCCCCTGGTCCACCTTTATGGCGATATCTCGAAAAGGCGTCCACCTATTGAACTAAGTGCACACTCTTTTAAAATACTCATTAACACCCTTCATTTGATACCCATATCGTACAAGCAAATTCTAGAGTTGCCCCTGGTCCACCTTTATGGCGATATCTCGAAAAAGCATCCACCTATAGAACAAAGCCCCACTTCCTTTTAAAATACTCATTAACACCTTTCATTTGATACCCATATCGTAGAAACAAATTCTAGAGTCGCCCCTGGTCCACCTTTTCGGCGATATCTCGAAAAGACGTCCACCTATAAAACTAAGGCCCACGCCATTTAAAAATACTCATTAACACCTTTCGTTGATACCCATATCGTACAAGCAAATTCTAGAGTCGCCCCTGGTCCACATTTATGGCGATATCTCGAAAAAGTGTCCACCTATAGAGCTAAGGCCCTCTCAGTTTTAAAATACTCATTAACACCTTACATTTGAAACCCATATCGTGCAAACAAATTCTAGAGTCGCCCCTGGTCCACCTTTATGACGATATCTCGAAAAGGCGTCCACCTATATGACTAAGGCCCACCCCTTTTAAAATACTCATTAACACCTTTCATTTGATACCCATATCGTACAAACAAATTCTAGAGTCGCCCCTGGTCCACCTTTATGGCGATATCTCGAAAAGGCGTCCACGCCTTTTTAAAATACTCATTAACACCTTTCATTTGATACCCATATCGTACAAACAAATTCTAGGGTAGCCTCTGGTCCACCTTTATGGCGATATCTCGAAAAGGCATCCACCTATAGAACTAAGCCCCACTTCCTTTTAAAATACTCATTAACACCTTTCATTTGATACCCATATCGTACAAACAAATTCTGGGGTCGCCCCTGGTCCACCTTTATGGCGATATCTCGAAAAGGCATCCACCTATAGAACTAAGCCCCACTTCCTTTTAAAATACTCATTAACACCTTTCATTTGATACCCATATCGTACAAACAGATTCTAGAGTCACCCCTGGTCCACCTTTATGGCGATATCTCGAAAAGGCGTCCACCTATAGAACTAAGGCCCACGGCATTTTAAAATACTCATTAACACATTTCATTTGATACCCATATCGTACAAACAAATTCTAGAGTCGCCCCTGCTCCACCTTTATGGGATATCTCGAAAAGGCGTCCACCTATAGAACAAAGGCCCATCCCTTTTAAAATACTCATTAACACCTTTCATTTGATACCCATATCATACAAACAAATTCTAGAGTTGCCCCTGGTCCACCTCTATGGCGATATCTCGAAAAGGCGTCCGCCTATTGAACTAAGGTACACGCCCTTTTAAAATACTCATTAACACCTTTCATTTGATACCCATATCGTACAAACAAATTCTATAGTCGCCCCTGGTCCACCTTTATGGGATATCTCGAAAAGGCGTCCACCTATAGAAGTAAGGCCCACGCCCTTTTAAAATACTCATTAACACCTTTCATTTGATACCCATATCGTAGAAACAAATTCTAGAGTTGCCCCTGGTCCACCTTTATGGCGATATCTCGAAAAGGCGTCCGCCTATTGAACTAAGTCCACACTCTTTTAAAATACTCATTAACACCCTTCATTTGATAACCATATCTTACAAACAAATTCTAGAGTCGCCCCTGGTCCACCTTTATGACAATATCTCGAAAAGGCGTCCACCTATTGAACTAAGTCCACACTCTTTTAAAATACTCATTAACACCCTTCATTTGATACCCATATCTTACAAACAAATTCTAGAGTCGCCCCTGGTCCACCTTTATGGCGATATCTCGAAAAGGCGTCCGCCTATTGAACTAAGTCCACACTCTTTTAAAATACTCATTAACACCCTTCATTTGATACCCATATCTTACAAACAAATTCTAGAGTCGCCCCTGGTCCACCTTTATGGCGATATCTCGAAAAGGCGTCCGCCTATTGAACTAAGTCCACACTCTTTTAAAATACTCATTAACACCCTTCATTTGATACCCATATCTTACAAACAAATTCTAGAGTCGCCCCTGGTCCACCTTTATGGCGATATCTCGAAAAGCCTATTGAACTAAGTCCACGCTCTTTTAAAATACTCATTAACACCCTTCATTTGATACCCATATCTTACAAACAAATTCTAGAGTCGCCCCTGGTCCACCTTTATGGCGATATCTCGAAAAGCCTATTGAACTAAGTCCACGCTCTTTTAAGATACTCATTAACACCCTTCATTTGATAACCATATCTTACAAACAAATTCTAGACCCGCCCCTGGTCCACCTTCATGGCGATATCTCGAAAAGGCGTCCACCTATTGAACTAAGTGCACACTCTTTTAAAATACTCATTAACACCCTTCATTTGATACCCATATCGTACAAGCAAATTCTAGAGTTGCCCCTGGTCCACCTTTATGGCGATATCTCGAAAAAGCATCCACCTATAGGACAAAGCCCCACTTCCTTTTAAAATACTCATTAACACCTTTCATTTGATACCCATATCGTAGAAACAAATTCTAGAGTCGCCCCTGGTCCACCTTTTCGGCGATATCTCGAAAAGACGTCCACCTATAAAACTAAGGCCCACGCCATTTAAAAATACTCATTAACACCTTTCGTTGATACCCATATCGTACAAGCAAATTCTAGAGTCGCCCCTGGTCCACATTTATGGCGATATCTCGAAAAAGCGTCCACCTATAGAGCTAAGGCCCTCTCAGTTTTAAAATACTCATTAACACCTTACATTTGAAACCCATATCGTGCAAACAAATTCTAGAGTCGCCCCTGGTCCACCTTTATGACGATATCTCGAAAAAGCGTCCACCTATTGAACTAAGTCCACACTCTTTTAAAATACTCATTAACACCCTTCATTTGATACCCATATCTTACAAACAAATTCTAGAGCCGCCCCTGGTCCACCTTTATGGCGATATCTCGAAAAGCCTATTGAACTAAGTCCACGCTCTTTTAAAATACTCATTAACACCCTTCATTTGATAACCATATCTTACAAACAAATTCTAGACCCGCCCCTGGTCCACCTTTATGACGATATCTCGAAAAAGCGTCCACCTATAGAGCTAAGGCCCTCTCAGTTTTAAAATACTCATTAACACCTTACATCTGATACCCATATCGTACAAACAAATTCTAGAGTCGCCCCTGGTCCACCTTTATGGCGATATCTCGAAAAGGCGTCCACGCCCTTTTAAAATACTCATTAACACCTTTCATTTGATACCCATATCGTACAAACAAATTCTAGGGACGCCCCTGGTCCACCTTTATGGCGATATCTCGAAAAGGCATCCACCTATAGAACTAAGCCCCACTTCCTTTTAAAATACTCATTAACACCTTTCATTTGATACCCATATCGTACAAACAAATTCTAGAGTCACCCCTGGTCCACGTTTATGGCGATATCTCGAAAAAGCGTCCACCTATAGAGCTAAGGCCCTCTCAGTATTAAAATACTCATTAACACCTTACATTTGAAACCCATATCGTGCAAACAAATTCTAGAGTCGCCCCTGGTCCACCTTTATGACGATATCTCGAAAAAGCGTCCACCTATAGAGCTAAGGCCCTCTCAGTTTTAAAATACTCATTAACACCTTACATCTGATACCCATATCGTACAAACAAATTCTAGAGTCGCCCCTGGTCCACCTTTATGGCGATATCTCGAAAAGGCGTCCACGCCCTTTTAAAATACTCATTAACACCTTTCATTTGATACCCATATCGTACAAACAAATTCTAGGGACGCCCCTGGTCCACCTTTATGGCGATATCTCGAAAAGGCATCCACCTATAGAACTAAGCCCCACTTCCTTTTAAAATACTCATTAACACCTTTCATTTGATACCCATATCGTACAAACAAATTCTAGAGTCACCCCTGGTCCACGTTTATGGCGATATCTCGAAAAGGCATCTACCTATAGAACTAAGTCCCACCCCTTTTAAAATACTCTTTAACACCTTTCATTTGATACCCATATCATACAAACAAATTCTAGAGTTGCCCCTGGTCCACCTTTATTGCGATATCTCGAAAAGGCGTCCGCCTATTGAACTAAGGTCCACGCCCTTTTAAAATACTCATTAACACCTTTCATTTGATACCCATATCGTACAAACAAATTCTAGAGTCGCCCCTGGTCCACCTTTATGGCCATATCTCGAAAAGGCATCCACCTATAGAACTAAGCCCCACTTCCTTTTAAAATACTCATTAACACCTTTCATTTGATAATCATATCGTACAAACAAATTCTAGAGTCGCCCCTGGTCCACCTTTATGGGATATCTCGAAAAGGCGTCCACTTATAGAAGCAAGGCCCACGCCCTTTTAAAATACTCATTAACACCTTTCATTTGATACCCATATCGTAGAAATAAATTCTAGAGTTGCCCCTGGTCCACCTTTATGGCGGTATCTCGAAAAGGTGTCCGCCTATTGAACTAAGTCCACACTCTTTTAAAATACTCATTAACACCCTTCATTTGATAACCATATCTTACAAACAAATTCTAGAGTCGCCCCTGGTCCACCTTTATGACAATATCTCGAAAAGGCGTCCACCTATTGAACTAAGTCCACACTCTTTTAAAATACTCATTAACACCCTTCATTTGATACCCATATCTTACAAACAAATTCTAGAGTCGCCCCTGGTCCACCTTTATGGTGATATCTCGAAAAGGCGTCCGCCTATTGAACTAAGTCCACACTCTTTTAAAATACTCATTAACACCCTTCATTTGATACCCATATCGTACAAACAAATTCTAGAGTTGCCCCTGGTCCGCCTTTATGGGGATATCTCGAAAAGGCATCCACCTATAGAACTAAGCCCCACTTCCTTTTAAAATACTCATTAACACCTTTCATTTGATACCCATATCGTAGAAACAAATTCTAGAGTCGCCCCTGGTCCACCTTTTTGGCGATATCTCGAAAAGACGTCCACCTATAGAACTAAGGCCCACGCCATTTAAAAATACTCATTAACACCTTTCGTTGATACCCATACCGTACAAGCAAATTCTAGAGTCACCTCTGGTCCACCTTTTTGGCGATATCTCGAAAAGGCGTCCACCTATAGAACTAAGGTCCACGCCCTTTTAAAATACTCATTAACACATTACATTCGATACCCATATCGTACAAACAAATTCTAGAGTCGCCCCTGGTCCACCTTTATGACGATATCTCGAAAAGGCGTCACCTATATAACTAAGGCCAACCCCTTTTAAAATACTCATTAACACCTTTCATTTGATACCCATATCGTAGAAACAAACTCTAGAGTCGCCCCTGGTCCACCTTTATGGCGATATCTCGAAAAGGCGTCCACGCCCTTTTAAAATACTCATTAACACCTTTCATTTGATACCCATATCGTATAAACAAATTCTAGAGTTGCCCCTGGTCCACCTTTATGACGATATCTCGAAAAGGCGTCCGCCTATTGAACTAAATCCACACTCTTTTAAAATACTCATTAACACCCTTCATTTGATACCCATATCGTACAAACAAATTCTAGAGTTGCCCCTAGTCCACCTTTAAAGCGATATCTCGAAAAGGCGTCCGCCTATTGAACTAAGTCCACACTCTTTTAAATTACTCATTAACACCCTTCATTTGATACCCATATCTTACAAACAAATTCTACATTCCGCCCTGGTCCACCTTTATGGCGATATCCCTAAATGGCGTCCACCCATAGATCTATGGCATAATACCTCTTAAAATACTCTTTGATACCTTCCATTTGATACCCATGCCATAAAAACACATGCCAGGGTTACCCTAGGTTCATTTTCCTAGATAGTGATTTCCCCTTATTTTGTCTCCAAAGCTCTCAGCTGAGTATGTAATGTTCGGTTACACCCGAACTTAGCCTTCCTTACTTGCTATTTCTTCATTTTTACTACTGGAATCTTTATTGTTATAATTTTTGTTAGTTTCCGATCTGGTCGTAACTTTTAATATTTTACGCGCTTCTACTGATATTTGTTTTAGGTCTTTAATATCTATGCGTGATAATGCGTCGGCTAAATAGTTTTCTTTACCTGCGATATACTCCACCTCGAAACCATATTCTTCCAGATCCAATCTGATTCGAGTTAACTTTGATGACGGATTTTTCATCGAAAATAAAAATGTTAAGGGTCTGTGGTCTGTTTTGACCAAAAATTTTCTACCGTAAACGTATGGTCTAAAATATGTTATGGCCCAATGAATGGCTGCCAATTCTTTCTCAATTGTTGCTTTATTAATTTCTCCTTTGGTAAATGATCTTGATGCATAGGCAATTGGTAATTTTTTTCCTTCATACTCTTGGTTTAATACTGCTCCGCAAGCATATCCACTTGTAGGATATTAGGGCTTATTAACGCAGCTTTCAAATAGTCAAAGGATTTTTTGCAATCCTCTGTCCAGTCGAAAACTACATTTTTCTTGCAAAGTCTTGTTATTATTCTAGAATATTCTGCAAAATTTGGTATATCTTCTGTAATAATTGCAAAATGCGACGAATCTTTTCGCCTCATCCGCAATTTTAGGTGTTGGGAAATTTTTAACAATTTCGAATTTATTGGGGTCTAGCAAAATTCCTTTGCTTGAGCATTTATGACCAAGGTAAGTTACTTCTTTGTTGAAAAATAAGCATTTATCCGGATGTAATTTTAAATTATATTTCTACAAGTTGCGAAAACATCTCGTAAATTTTTAATCATATGATTTTCGGAGCATCCCAATACGGCTAAATCGTCCATGTATAGGAATGCTTGTGAAGGTTTTAAGCCTGCAAATGCTAATGTCATCATTCTTTGGAATGAGTTCGGTGCTACTTTAAAGCCATACGGTAATCCTTTAAAATAATAAGTACTATTATCTGCTGTAAGGCATGTGATATCTCTTGACTCTTCGCTGAGTTCAATCTGGTGAAATTCAGACATTAAATCTATGCATGAAAAATATTTAGCTCTTCGTAATTGATCTAGTATGTCATCAATTCTTGGTAGAGGGAATTTATCTGCGATTAATTTTTTATTTACCTGTCTGTAGTCTACAACCATTCTCCATCTTTTTTCTTGGTTATTTGGGAGTGATTTTTTCGGTACTAATGTAATTGGACTATTGAAGGTTCTATTATGTCATCTTTAATTAATTTATTTACTTGTTTATTAATTTCACTCTTATGAGCTTCTGGTATTCTATAATTTTTTACGTAGACTGAGTTATTTTCTTTCATATGAAGTTTTTGTTTGTAAAAATTATTAGTGGTAATTGGTTCTGTTTCTAATGAAAAAATGGCAATGAATTCTGCACATAATGTATTAAGTGATTTATTTGCAAATTTTGGAAATTTTTTATATAATCTTTCTAATTTTTCCTTATTGTTGGCCTCATTTTCAAGTTTATTATTTTTAACTATTGTACAATCATTCAAATTTTCTGTACGTATATTAAAATCTTGAAGTGTTGCATTTTTATTTGTTGTATTTATAATTCTAACAAATGTTTTTTTTTGAATTTGCTAGTGTGTTTGCAATAAAAATACCATCAGACAATTCTTGTTGTGGGATTAATAAATCTGAATTGTTATTTTCTATGTGAATTTGTCGAACTACTTCTGAACGTGCGGGAATTGAAATACTATTGATTGTTGGTTTGTTAGTCATCTGAATTGTTGTGTTTTCTGGGTAGTCATATGGTCTCAATATTAGAGTGCCTCCTTCTGTTTGATAATCCAAAATGCAGCTATATTTTTTAATGAAATCTAATCCTTATATTCCATCGCATGGGATTGGGAAATTGTCTTCTACTACGTGAAATTTGTGTCTAATTATTAGATAATCATCTTTTAAGTCCGCTTTAACCGTGCCAATAGTGCTTGTTATCCTTGACCAATTACTCTTACATCTGTTTTTTGAGAATTATTTATCGTGACATTACTGTCAATTTGACCCTTTTTATACTCAGTTGAGCAGAGCTCACAGAGTATATTAACTTTGATTGCATAACGGTTGGTTGTACAGGTATAAAGGAATCGAGATAGATATAGACTTCCATATATCAAAATCATCAGTATTGAAAAAAAATTCGATTGAGCCATGTCCTTCCGTCCGTCTGTCCGTTAACACGATAACTTGAGTCAATTTTGAGGTATATTGATGAAATTTGGTATGTAG
Organism: Eurosta solidaginis; assembly: GCF_040869045.1. Taxonomy (NCBI): domain Eukaryota; kingdom Metazoa; phylum Arthropoda; class Insecta; order Diptera; family Tephritidae; genus Eurosta; species Eurosta solidaginis. Next base: position 169,318,251 of record NC_090324.1, read on the forward strand.
GTTCCTGGGCACTCATCTCAGATCGCTATATAAAATGAACGATATCGGACAATAACCACGCCCACTTTTTCGATATCGAAAATATCGAAAAATCGAAAAAGTGCGATAAGTCATTACCATATACGCATTAAGCGATGAAACTTGGTAGGTGAGTTGAGCTTATGACGCAGAATAGAAAACTAGTAAAATTTTGCACAATGGGCGTGGCACCGCCCACTTTTAAATGAAGGTAATTTAGAAGTTTTGCAAGCTGTAATTTGGCAGTCGTTGAAGATATCATGATGAAGTTTGGCAGGAACGTTACTCTTATTACTTTATGTCTGCTTAATAAAAATTAGCAAAATCGGAGAACGACCACGCCCATTTTTAAAAAAAAAATTTTTTTAAATTCAAATTTTAAAAGAAAAGTTAATATCTTTACAGCATATAAGTAAATTATGCCAAAATTCAACTCCAGTAATGATATGGTGCAACAAAATACAAAAATAAAGAAAATTTCAAAATGGGCATGGCTCCGCCCTTTTTCATTTAATTTGTCTAGGATGTTTTTAATGCCATAAGTCGAACAAAAATTAACCAATCATTGTAAAATTTGGTAGAGGCTTAGCTCCTAGGACGATAACTGTTTTCTGTGAAAAAGGGCGAAATCGGTTGAAGCCACGCCCAGTTTTTATACACAGTCGACCGTCTGTCCTTCCGCTCGGCCTTTAACACGATAACTTGAGCAAAAATCGATATATCTTTACTAAACTCAGTTCACGTACTTATCTGTACTCACTTTGTATTGGTGTAAAAAATGTCCGAAATCCGACTATGACCACGCCCACTTTTTCGATATCTAAAATTACGAAAAATGAAAAAAATGCCATAATTATATACCAAATACGAAAAAAGGAACGAAACATGGTAATTGGTCTATTGACGCAAAATATAACTTTAGAAAAAACTTGGTAAAACGGGTGTGACACCTACCATATTAAGTAGAATAAAATGAAAAGTTTTGCAGGGCGAAATCAAAAGCCCTTGGAATCTTAGAAGGAATACTGTACGTGGTATTACATATATAAATAAATTAGCGGTACCCGACAGATGATGTTCTGGTACACACTGGTCCACATTTTGGTAGATATCTCGAAAACGCCTTCACATATACAACTAAGGGCCACTCCCTTTTAAAACCCTCATTAATACCTTTAATTTGATACCCATATCGTACAAACGCATTCTAGGGTCACCCCTGGTCCACGTTTATGGCGATATCTCGAAAAGGCGTCCACATATATAACTAAGGCCCACTCCTTTTTAAAATACTCATTAACACCTTTCATTTGATACCCATATCGTACGAAAAAATTCTAGAGTCACCCCTGGCCCACCTTTATGGCGATATTTCGAAAAGGCGTCCACCTATAGAACTAAGGCCCACTCCTTTTTAAAATACTCATTAACATCTTTCATTTGATACCCATAACGTACAAACAAATTCTAGAGTCACCCCTGGTCCACCTTTATGGCGATATTTCGAAAAGGCGTCCACCTATAGAACTAAGGTCCACGCCCTTTTAAGATACTCATTAACACCTTTCATTTGATACCCATATCGTACAAACAAATTCTAGAGCCACCCCTGGTCCACGTTTATGGCGATATCTCGAAAAGGCGTCCACACATAGAACTAAGGCCAACTCCTTTTTAAAATACTCATTAACACCTTTCATTTGATACCCATATCGTACAAACAAATTCTAGAGTCGCCCCTGGTCCACCTTTATGGCGATATTTCGAAAAGGCGTCCACCTATAGAACTAAGGCCCACGCCCTTTTAAAATACTCATTAACACCTTTTATTTGATACCCATATTGTACAAACGCATTCTAGAGTCACCCCTGGTCCACTTTTATAACGATATTCCGAAAAGGCGTCCACCTATAGAACTAAGGCCCACTCCCTTTTAAAACACTTATTAACACCTTTCGTTTGATACTCATATTGTACAAACGCATTCTACAGTCAACCCTGGTCCACTTTTATAACGATATTCCGAAAAGTGTCCACCTATAGAACTAAGGCCCCCCCCCCCCCTTTTTAAAATACTCATTAACACCTTTCATTTGATACCCATATCGTACAAACAAATTCTAGAGTCGCCCCTGGTCCACCTTTATGGCGATATTTCGAAAAGGCGTCCACCTATGGAACTAAGGCCCACGTCCTTTTAAGATACTCATTAACACCTTTCATTTGATACCCATATCGTACAAACAAATTCTAGAGTCACCCCTGGTCCACGTTTATGGCGATATCTCGAAAAGGCATCCACCTATAGAACTAAGGCCTACGCCCTTTTAAAATACTTATTAACACCTTTCATTTGATACCCATATCGTACAAACAAATTCTAGAGTCACCCCTGGTCCACGTTTATGGCGATATCTCGAAAAGGCATCCACCTATAGAACTAAGACCCACGCCCTTTAAAAATACTCATTAACACCTTTCACTTGATACCCATATTGTACAAACGCATTCTGGAGTCACCCCTGGTCCACTTTTATAACGATATTCCGAAAAGGCGTCCACCCATAGAACTAAGGCCCACTCCCTTTTAAAACACTTATTAACACCTTTCGTTTGATACCCATATCGTACCAACAAATTCTAGAGTCACCCCTGGTCCATCTTTATGGCGATATCTCGAAACGGCGTCCATCTATAGAACTAAGGCCCATTCCCTTTTATTTGATACCCATATGGTACAAAATAAATTCTAGAGTCACCCTTAGTCCACCTTTATGGCGATATCTCGAATAGGCGTCCACCTATAGAACTTAGGCCCACTCCCTTTTAAAATTATCATTAACACATTTCATTTGATACCCATATCGTACAAACAAATTCTAGAGTCAGGCCTGGTCCACCTTTATGGCGATATCCCTAAATGGCGTCCATCTATAGAACTATGGCCCACTTCCTCTTAAAATACTCTTTAATACCTTCCATTTGATACACATGTCATACAAACACATTCCAGGGTTACCCTTGGTTCTTTTTACAACATGGTGATTTTCCCTTACTTTGTCTCCACAGCTCTCAACTGAGTATGTAATGTTCGGTTACACCCGAACTTAGCCTTCCTTACTTGTTTATACTCAGTTGAGCAGATTGGATAAAATTGGATAACGGTTGGTTGTACAGGTATAAAGGAATCGAGATAGATATAGACTTCCATATATCAAAATCATCAGTATCGAAAAAAAATTTGATTGAGCCATGTCCGTCCGTCCGTCCGTCCGTCTGCCCGTTAACACGATAACTTGAGTAAATTTTGAGGTATCTTGATGAAATTTGGTATGGAGATTCCTGGGCACTCATCTCAGATCGCTATTTAAAATGAACGATATCGGACATAACCACGCCCACTTTTTCGATATCGAAAATTTCGAAAAACCGAAAAAATGCGATAATTCATTGCCAAAGGCGGCTAAAGCGATGAAACTTGGTAGATGGGTTGATGTTATGACGCAGAATAGAAAATTAGTAAGATTTTGGACAATGGGCGTGGCACCGCCCACTTTTACAAGAAGGTAATTTAAAAGTTTTGCAAGCTGTAATTTGGCAGTCGTTGAAGATATCATGATGAAATTTAGCAGGAACGTTACTACTATTCCTATAAATGTTCTAAATAAAAATTAGCAAAATTGGATGAAGAACACGCCCACTTTTTAAAAAAAAATTTTTTAAAATTCAAATTTTAAAAAAAAATTTAATATCTTTACTGTATATAAGTAAATTAAGTCAAAATTCAACTCCAGTAATGATATGATGCACCAAAATACAAAAATAAAAGAAAATTTCAAAATGGGCGTAGCTCCGCCCATTTTCATTTAGTTTGTCCAGAATACTTTTAATGCCATAAGTCGAACAAAAATTTACCAATCCTTCTCAAATTTGGTAGGGGCATAGATTCTGTGACGGTAACTGTTCTCTGTGAAAATGGGTGAAATCGGTGGAAGCCACGCCCAGTTTTTATACACAGTCCGCCGTCTGTCCTTCCGCTCGGCCGTTAACACAATAACTTGAGCAAAAACCGATATATCTTTACTAAGCTTAGCCCACGTACTTATCTGAACTCACTTTATCTTGGAATAAAAAATGGCAGAAATCCGACCATAACCACGCCCACTTTATCCATATCGAAAATTACGAAAAATGAAAAAAATGCCATAATTCTATACCAAATACGAAAAGGGATGAAACATGGTAACTGGATTGGTTTATTGACGCAAAATATAACTTTGGAAAAAACTTTGTAAAATGGGTGTGACACCTACCATATTAAGTAGAAGAACATGAAAAAGTTCTACAAGGCGAAATCAACAGCCCTTGGAATCTTGTCAGGAATACTGTTAGTGGTATTGCATATATAAATAAAGTAGCAGTACCCGACAGATGATTTTCTGGATCACCTGGTCCACATTTTGGTCGATATCGCGAGAACGCCTTCACATATACATCTAAGGGCCACTCGCTTTTAAAACCCTCATTAATACCTTTAATTTGATATCCATATCGTACAAACACATTCTAGAGTCACCACTGGCCCACCCTAATGGCGATATCTCGAAAAGGCGTCCACCTATAGACCTATTGCCCACTCCCCTTAAAATGCTCAGTAACACCTTTCGTTTGATACCCATATCGTACAAACATTCTAGAGTCACCCCTGGCCCACCCTTATGGCGATATCTCGAAAAGGCGTCCACCTATAGACCTAATGTCCACTCCCTCTTAAATTGCTCAGTAACACCTTTCGTTTGATACCCATTTCGTACAAACATTCTAGAGTCACCCCTGGCCCACCCTAATGGCGATATCTCGAAAAGGCGTCCACCTATAGACCTAATGCCCACTCCCTCTTAAAATGCTCAGTAACACCTTTCGTTTGATACCCATATCGTAAAAACATTCTAGAGTCACCCCTGGCCCACCCTAATGGCGCTATCTCGAAAAGGCGTCCACCTATAGAACTAAGGATTACTCCCTTTTAAAATACTCATTACCACCTTTCAGTTGATACCCATATCGTACAAACACATTCTAGAGTCACCCTGGCCCACCCTAATTGCGATATCTCGAAAAGGCGTCCACCTATAGACCCAATGCCCACTCCCTCTTAAAATGCTCAGTAACACCTTTCGTTTGATACCCATATCGTACAAACATTCTAGAGTCACCCTTGGTCCACCTTTATGGCGATATCTCGAAAAGGCGTCCACCTATAGAACTAAGAATTACTCCCTTTTAAAATACCCATTACCACCTTTCATTTGATACCCATATCGTACAAACACATTCTAGAGTCACCCCTGGCCCACCCTAATGGCGATATCTCGAAAAGGCGTCCACCTATAGACCTAATGCCCACTCCCTCTTAAAATGCTCAGTAACACCTTTCGTTTGATACCCATATCGTACAAACACATTCTAGAGTCACTCCTGGCCCACCCTAATGACGTATCTCGAAAAGGCGTCCACCTATAGACCTCATGCCCACTCCCTCTTAAAATGCTCAGTAACACCTTTCGTGTGATACCCATATCGTACAAACATTCTAGAGTCACCCTTGGTCCACCTTTATGGCGATATCTCGAAAAGGCGTCCACCTATAGAACTAAGGATTACTCCCTTTTAAAATACTCATTACCATCTTTCATTTGATACTGATATCATACAAACACATTCTAGAGTCACCCCTGGCCCACCCTAATGGCGACATTTCGAAAAGGCGTCCACCTATAGACCTAATGCCCACTCCCTCTTAAAATGCTCAGTAACACTTTTCGTTTGATACCCATATCGTACAAACATTCTAGAGTCACCCCTGGCCCACCCTAATGGCGATATCTCGAAAAGGCGTCCACCTATAGACCTAATGCCCACTCCCTCTTAAAATGCTCAATAACACCTTTCATTTGATTCCCATATCGTACATACACATTCTAGAGACACCCCTGGTCCACCTTTATGGCGATATCTCGAAACGGCGTCCACCTATGGAACTAGGGATCACTCCTTTTCAAAATAATCATTAACAGCTTTCATTTGATACCCATATCGTACAAACATATTCTAGAGTCACCCCTGGTGCACCTTTATGGCGATTTCTCGAAAAGGCGTTCACCTATAGAACTAAAGCCCATTCCCTTTTAAAATACTCATTACCACCTTTCATTTGATACCCATTTCGTACAAACACATTCTAGAGTCACCCCTGGTCCACCTTAATGGCGATATCTCGAAAAGGCGTCCACCGATAGACCTAAGGCCCACTCCCTCTTAAAATGCTCAGTAACACCTTTCATTTGATACCCATATCATACAAACAAATTCTAGAGTCAGCCCTGGTCCACCTTTATGGCGATATCCCTAAATGGCGTCCATCCATAGAACTATGGCCTACTCTCTCTTAAAATACTCTTTAATAACTTCCATTTGATACACATGTCATACAACCACATTCCAGGGTTACCCTAGGTTCATTTTCCTACATGGTGATTTTCCTTATTTTGTCTCCATAGCTCTCAACTGAGTATGTAATGTTCGGTTACACCCGAACTTAGCCTTCCTTACTTGTTATTATTGATATATCCGCTCCCGTATCGATTAGGAGGGTTGATATGGAATCATATATTGTTCTGGAAGATATGTAGCTATTAAGGTGTAAATTGAAAATATATAATTTTTTATTTATTGAGGTGGAATTTGTTGATTTTCCTGTTGTATAACATTTTGGAAATTTCTGGTGTTATTGCGGGTATTTCCTCGCGATCCGAAATTTCGACCAGATCTTTGGTTATTTTGTCTGTTATTATTATTATTGTTATTATTATTATAGGTATTGAAAAAACGTCTATAATTTCCTCTATAATTATCGTTTTGGTAACTCCTGCGAAATTTACCTTGGAACTGATTTTGGCGAATATGTAATATTGAATTTGGATTTCCAGCTACCTCTGTGCAAATGTTAGTGAATTTTGATATGGCTTCGTTCACTGTTGTAAACGTTCCAGCTTGCATAATTGTTTTTACCTTTTCGTTAGAGCTGTTTTTACACATAGCTTTCACAGCTTATTGTGTAGCATACTTGGTTGCTAACTCTGGTGTTAGTCCGTCAGATATGTATGCGCTTTCCAACGATTTTGTGAGCCTTTCAATTTCAGCAGTGTATTGGTTTGCCGTTTTACTACGTTGCTGGATGTTCAGGAGTTTTGCTGTCAAAACTTCAACTGATTCACCCTTAATTGCTGTTTTTAATTTTTGTGTTATTGCTTCAATTTAGTTTTCAGTGCTTAATGGGTTTCTGGCTGTTCCTTTCGGCTTGGTTTTTATCATCGAAACTGCTATAGCTTCATGGGTATCCTTAATTTGTTCTAGGAAATCAAAGCATCTAAGAAGCTATTCAAGTTCTCATCTTTACCATACAATTCTAGCAGAACTGACGAAGCAGTCTTTAAAAATTCGACTATTGTTTGTCGAATTTTTCCGCTTTCTGTTTGCGAATTTTTATCAGTAATTTCAATTTTTAGTGCTTCCCCTAAATTGGGTTGAGTCTCTGGCAATAGGGCAGCAAAATCTATTTCTATTTCCTTTTCAAAAGACGTTGGGACCAATGCCTCAACGTTATATCTACTCAATGAGGATACCAATTTATCCCTGACACTGGAAAAGATTTGTTGTGCTTCTTTGTGATGTTTAGCTGTTAAATTGCTATATACCCTTTGTATGATTTTTCCTATATTGTTTAACGACTGTAATATTGTCGTGAGGTGTTTCAACACAGTAATTCTTAGTATGGTTGTATTTTTGCTGATACACTTATAAGATTTTTCCGCCAAAGTCTTCTCTTCCACAAGCTTATCCAGAATGGTTTCCCATTTCTCCATTGGGGTATATATTTGTCCCTTAAAATTAGACTTTGTCTAGACCATCTGCTCGGCTCATGTATCTTTTCTTTAAGAATTTATTGTGAGCTGATTATAATTTGAGAAACAAATTGAGCCAAGGGCAAATTGTTAATATTATCAACAAGATTTTGATAAATTCTAATGCTTCACTATGGTCAATGACCCGACTGGAATTAATTACGTTTGCATTGGGTTCTTCTACTTTGGATTCTTTGCCTCCCATTTTTAAATAATAAATGCTAAAAACTTTGTTATTACTTTTTCTCATTTGCTTTCTTTGCCATTTTGGGCTTAAAACCATTTTATGGTTTGAAAAACATCAGTAAGCATTTAAAAAAATGTTTTTTTCACATTTAAGGAGTTTTATGAATTAAAAAAAGATCTAACTTTTTTTTTCTTCTTCTATTAATCTTACTACAACGCAAAAATACTGCTTCAAATTGTTCATTTAAAAATTTAAGTGATAAAAAAAAATCTTAATTCTATTGGCAAAAATCTACTTTTTGCCCATAAACTGGCAACCGTTTGGTTGCCAAATGCTTCTAAAAATACTTAAACAGAAAATAGCTTAACTAATGCCAAATTTGTTCTTAGCTGATCCTGTGTTGTTGTTGTTGTTGTAGCAATGCTCTCCCCACCTAATAGCCTCGACCGATCACAAATTGTCATCAATATCCTCTAACGGGAGTCCAAGGAAACTTGCCGTTTCAACAGGGGTGGACCATAAGGAAAGGGGTGTTAGAGGCGTTGGTTCCACATTACAATTAAAGAGATGGTTGGTGTCATGTGGGGACACATTGCAAGCAGGGCATACATTTTGTATGTCGGGGTTGATTCTGGATAGGTAAGAGTTTAACCTGTTACAGTATCCAGAACGAAGTTGAGCAAGAGTGACACGCGTTTCCCTGGGGAGTATGCGTTCCTCTTCTACGAGTTCTGGATATTTTTCTTCAAGTACTGGATTCACCGGGCAATTCCCGACATAAAGGTCCGACGCCTGTCTATGGAGTTCACCAAGGACCTGCTTGTGTTTTTCCGCTTCATACGGCTGGGTTCTCAGGTGCCGTATTTCCTCAAAATGCTTACGGAGATGACTCCTTAGGCCCCTAGGCGGTGCTGGTTCGTCAATCAGATGTCTGTTGGGATGCCCAGGTTTCTGGGTATTCAACAGAAACTGTTTGGTCAGCATCTCATTTCTCTCCCTGATGGGGAGTATTCTCGCCTCATTATGCAGATGGTGTTCTGGGGACATAAGAAGACAGCCCGTGGCGATTCTGAGAGCAGTATTTTGGCAGGCCTGTAGTTTCTTCCAGTGGGTGGTTTTTAGGCTTGGCGACCATATGGGTGACGCGTAGCACGTAATCGGCTGGCTAATTGCTTTGTATGTGGTCAAGAGCGTTTCTTTATCTTTTCCCCAGGTACTGCCAGCAAGGGATTTGAGGATTTTATTACGGCTCTGAATTCTTGGAACAATTGCGGTTGCGTGCGCACCAAAATGTAGATCCTGATCAAACGTCACACCCAAGATTTTGGGGTGTAGGACAGTCGGTAGCGTAGTGCCATCGACGTGGATGTTCAATATGGTCGACATTTGGGGCGTCCATGTTGTAAATAAGGTCGCGGAAGATTTAGTCGGTGACAATGACAGGTTTCGCGAGGCGAAAAAACTGGAGAGATCAGGGAGATAGCCGTTTATTTTATTGCATAGCTCATCGATCTTTGGGCCTGGGCCTGTGGCCATTATTGTGCAGTCATGGGCGTAGGAAACGATTGTGACTCCTTCCGGTGGTGAAGGTAGCTTAGATATGTAGAAATTAAACAAAAGCGGGGATAGGACACCACCCTGTGGCACCCCTTGTTTAATTCTCCTTTGTTTTGATGTTTCGTTTCTGAATTGCACCGATGCCTGCCGACCACCCAGATAATTTGCGGTCCACCTTTTAAGACATGGGGGAAGGGTAGACCCTTCCAGGTCTTCCAGTAACGAGCCATGGTTTACCGTATCAAAAGCTTTTGATAGGTCTAACGCTACGAGTACTGTTCTATGGTGGGGATATTGATTCAAACCGCAATTTATCTGGGTGCTAATGACATTTAGCGCGGAGGTAGTGCTATGGAGTTTTCTGAAGCCATGCTGATGAGGGGCTAGCTGCAAATGTGCTTGGAAATGAGGGAGCAAAATGGCTTCAAGCGTCTTTGCCACTGGCGATTGGAGAGATATCGGACGATATGACTCACCTACGTTAGCTGGTTTCCCAGGCTTTAGTAGCGGGACCGCCTTGGCCATTTTCCATTTCTCGGGTATGACAAAGGTGGAAAGAGACAGGTTGAAGACATGCGCTAAGTATTTGAAACCCTCTTTCCCTAGGTTTTTAAGCATCGGCATGGCTATGCCGTCTGGGCCCACTGCTTTGGATGGTTTAGCGCGACCAATGGCGTCCTCAACCTCTCTAGCGGTGATGGTAATTGGTGACGCGCTGAGTTTGTGTTTATGTGCACGTCTATTGGCTCTCCGTCTATCTTTGTCGACCGTAGGATGCATTATATATTGTCGGCAGAAAGCGCTCGCGCATTTTTTCGCATCCGACAGCACCTTATCGCCAAAGGCGATGGAAACTTTGTCTTTGTGCTTAGTCGGATTCGATAGGGACTTTACGGTGGACCAAAGTTTACCTACACCGGTAGAGAGGTTACAACCTCTTAGGTGCTCTTCCCATTTCGCCCGCTTGTGTTCGTCCACAAGCAATCTGATGCGTTGGTTTATATCCCTTATTTGGGGGTCGCCTGGATCAAGCTGTCTTATAAGGTCGCTTTCCCTCGCTAAGCTCGCGGCCTCCGCCGGGAAGTGGGGCCGGATTTCGGGAATTCTCCCGGCGGGAATGAAATGTGCCGAGGCGGATTCAATGACCTTACGGAAGGCACGCTCCCCTTGGCGGGCATCAGTCGGGATAGGGAGGGCAGCAAAGCTGCTGTCTGTTGCAGATTTATATTCTTCCCACATTCCTTTTTTGAAGTTTATGAAAGTGCGTTTTTCGGTGACGATGAAGTCGGCGGTACGCTCGAACAAAATAAGTATGGGCAGGTTGTCGGATGCCAATGTTACCATCGGCTGCCAGTTGATGCAGTTTACGAGTTCTGCGCTCACGATTGAGATATCTGGCGAGCTATGACAGCTTCCTACCATACGTGTGGGGGCGTCTCCGTTTATTGTGCAGAACGTCGTTTCGTCTATTTGATCCGCCAACATCTCACCCCTACTGTCCGCCCGCAAGTTTGAATGCCATAGGTCGTGATGGGCATTGAAATCGCCTAAGATATTGCGATTGTTGCCAGTGAGTAAGGCCTCGATATTAGGGCGGTATCCACTGGGGCAACAGGTGACAGGAGGGATGTAGATGTTGATGATTTCTAGATTTGCATCGCCTGACCGGACAGATAGGCCTTGACGTTCTAAGACATTGTCACTGCGGTCGATGCCAGGATCAAATATATGATATTGCACAGAGTGGTGTATAATAAACGCGAGGCCGCCTCCATGTCCGCTCTCGCGGTCTTTCCTGTGGACATTATAACCAGAGCAGGTCTGCAATGCAGATCTTGCTGTGAGTTTAGTCTCTTGAATCGCAGCAATGCGGATGTTGTGCCGCTTCATGAAATCGACTATCTCCGTAATCTTCCCAGGTAGTCCATTACAGTTGAACTGCAGAATTCTGAAGTGCATGAGGGGTGACGCCGCCACTCTAGGGGTAAGTGAGGGGTGACTACGCCTAGGTTGTGGAAGGCCAGGACGCAATTGCTGTTGTGGCCTTGGGACTGGGCGCCCTTGGGCAAGCATTGGGGTACCCGGATGATTTGGGTTTGCGACCTGGCAACATGGCGCGATGAAACCCGTCGAGGGGTTGCCGTCGCGGAGACCAGAACATCTAGGAAAGTGGCACCACCCAAGGCAGGAGCTGCATTGAGCGGATGTCGCAAACCTATATATTCTGTGCTGGCAGACGGTGCAAACGGAGGCAGGGACTAAGAGTCTGTTTCCCTGACCTGCACGATTGCTTCCAGAAAAGAGGGGAGGAGGAGAAGACGGGGGCAGGGGCTGATGCTCAGCATTGCTACCAGCTCTACTACGAAGGTAGTAGTTATGAGTGGTATCAGCTGTTTGAGTTGTTGGCGCCGTGGGGCGCGAGCAGCAGCGGGTACTTGTTGTGGCTTGCTGAGCAGCGAAGCTGCTGGAAGGTAGTGGGGATACGCTTAGGCGTAGACTACGGGACGCCCTTGGGCGTGAGCAGCAAGGAGCCACAAAATATTTATAAAAGTTACGTGGACGTCGGGTTTTGGGATCAAGCCCAGAACAACCTGTCCGATGCAACCATCCCTTGCACGAGACACACTGAACAGAGTACGACCGTCCTAAAAAGATTCTTTTCTGGCAAATGCAGCAAAACCATTTCTCAGGACCGGGGTGAGGAGACGGACCCGGATTGGGTTCGATACCTTCCCGGAGTAAGAGAATATGTAGCAGTCCTGCTGCAAGGAGCTGCTGGGAGGATGACAATTTGTGGGAGGGACGAAACAAATTAAATGGGGTCACACTGAAATGACAGTCCTTGGTCGGGAAAAATCCCGAGTCGCTCCGGTACATAGAACCGACTGCCTTGAGAAGTGCCGATCCTCGTTCTCCTTGTTTCTTATGCCACGATCTTGTTTTATTCCACTCCATTTTTTGCGGTTTCTCAGTTGTCTGTGATGTCCTTAGCTCTACTCAAAGTTTTCAATTCGTTTTGGCTTCCTTCTTGTTCTCATTGTTTGCAGTAATCCTGTTTTTATTCCACTTCACTCTGAGTCGGTGGTGGTCGTTTTGGCGGCGGTAGAGGTCTTGCAGTATCCGAAAAAAATATTTTTCCTCCTTTCCTTTGTGGTATTCAAGAATTTTTTAAGGTTTGTCCTGCACCCTTGTTGTCACTGTCGCTGTGATCCGTCCCTTTGCATTGACTATACCATTCGAAGTTGTAAAGTTGATGCCTTGAACTCCTTTGCAGTAAGTATCCTGCTTATTATAAAAATGAAATCAGTCCTGCTAAATTAAGCAGGGCTGGCAGGATCGTTGGTAGAATGCCAATTTAGGCAGCAGGATACCGATTTAGGCAGTAGGATGCTGATTTAGGCTGTAGGATGCCGATTTAGGCAGTAGGATGCCAATTTAGGCAGTATGGCAGGATCGCCACGTAATGTTTGGAGAATGAAAATAAAGTAATTTAGGTTGCAGTGCCCATTTTGCGGCACCAGATAGAATTCATTTCTTTATTCAAAAGTTGTTTCTTTTATACAAAATTTCTATGAGCTAAAATACTTACTTACACTAATACTTACAAACTAAGTGTATTACATACATATACATTCAGTTAAGTTCCCTGGGAACTGCATTCTAAGCATAAATAAAATTAGCTGTGGAATCTGCAACGCAAGCATAAATGAATCATGTTAATAATTTGTATATAGGTGAAGGCTTGTTGCGAGCAAGTTCCAAACAGTAGCATACCAAGGTTCAGATTACTAGATGATGCACGGTGCACAAAATATATGTTTGTACAAATGAATGAATGTGTCAATTGAATCTCAGGCCGTACCAAAGCGAGCCAAAATGTATGTATGTACAAATGTATTAATATGTATGTAAGAGTCAATGTGTTTTAAGACATTCAAAAACGGGTTGAAATATATGTTTGTACAAATGAATGAATAACTTAATGAGTGAATTCTACAATGTAACTCCGTTGGTACACCATACCTTGCAACCCAACGTTTGTAACCACTTCTGCTACTGCTTCCGCTTCTTCGTTTAGGATTGGGTATACTTCTGGCCATTTACTGAAATAATCCATAACCACCAGTACGTACTTGTTTCCGCGGTTGCTAGTTGGAAATGGACCTGCGACATCCATGGCGATGCTTTCAAATGGTGCGCCTGAAATATACTGCTTCATCTGGCCATGACTTCGGGTTTTGGGCCCTTTCGCTCTGCTGCAAACCTCGCAGTTGGCGATCCACTCCCTGACCGACTAACGGCAACCAACCCAATAGAATCTCTGGTTAATCTTCTCTAGCGTCTTCGTGATTCCAAGATGACCTCCACTTGGACCATTATGCAGCCCGCTGAGCACGTCAGGAATCCTCTTTCTGGGAACAACTATCAGTTTCTTCTTGCATTGACCATCCTCACTCTCCCATACTCCATGCAAGCAACCGGATATCAATTCTAAACTGTTCCACTGTGCCCAATATGACTTCGCAATGGGACTCTCTGCTGACATCTTTTCTCTGTTTGATCTTTCGTTTCGTTCGAGCCCTTGCATAACATGTGACAAATCTGTATCTTCTAGCTGACACTTGCTTAGTTGCTCCTTGTCCCATTCATCCGTACATGTTATAGTCATTAGCCGGACATCTATAATGTCTTCTTTAGCCTCGGCCTTTGAACAGTGCTTGCATTCCAAACTACATGGTATTCGTGACATTGCATCAGCATTTCCATGGGTACTGCCTTTTCGATGCTCAATGGAAAAGTCATAGCTTTATAGTCGCTCGATCCACCGTGCCAATTGTCCTTCCGGATTACGGAACTGCAGAAGCCATTTCAACGCTGCGTGATCTGTCCTGACGCGGAATCGCTGGCCGTAGAAGTATTTGTGAAAATGTTTAACGCACTCTACCATGCCAACAGCTCTCTCCGTGTAACGCAATAGTTCCTCTCTGGTTTTCCAATCGAACGGCTGTAATATGCAACTACCTTCTCCTGTCCATCGACCAGTTGTGATAAAATGCATCCTATAGCATATCCACTCGCATCTGTATCTAGAATAAATGTTAGTCCTGGAATCGTATATGCCAACATTGGGCCAGTGCACAAACGCTCCTTCAATGTTTGGAAAGCCACCTCTTGCTCCTTATTCCATTCAAAAGCTTTATTTTTTCTTGTAAGCTCATAGAGGCTATGGGTAACGCTGGAAAAGTTTGGCACAAATCGGCGATAATATGTGCACAACCCAAGGAAACTTCTCAATTCATGCAGGTTCAGTGGTCTTGGCCAATACTTTAGTGCCTCTATCTTTTCATTCGCAGTACAGGTGCCTTTTGTCGTTACCTTGTGACCCAAATAATTTACTTCCTTTTTAAACAGCGAACACTTTATGGGACTTAGTTTCAGACCAGCGCCAGCTATTCTCTGGAAAATTTCCTCTAAGTTTTTAAGATGTTCATCAAAGTTCTTGCCCAATACGATGATGTCGTCCAGGTACACCAACCATGTTTTCCAATGTAGTCATTTCAATACCTGATACATGAGTCTCTCGAAAGTAGCTGGTGCATGGCATAGTCCAAAGGGCATTACTGTAAATTGCCAAAGACCATCTCCGACGCTGAAGGCAGTATTCTCTTTGTCTTCCTCCTTCACCTCCATTTGCCAGTAGCCACTTTTCAAGTCAAGTGTGGAAAACCATTTCTTACCAATGGGTTGGCAATGGGTAGCTATCCTTTTTCGTGACATCGTTCAACTTGCGGTAGTCCACGCAAAACCTCATTTTCCCATCATTTTTTTCACAAGTACCACAGGTGAGCTCCCTGGACTAGCTGATGGTTCGATGACGCCGCTGTCGCTCATTTCTTGTACTCTTGACTCACAACTTCCCGTTTCGCCAGTGGAACACTGCGAGGAGCTTGGCGTATCGGCCTCGCGTCTTCAGTGTCAATTTGATGTTTCAAAACATTGGTGCGGCCTGGTTTGGAGCCATCCTAGTCAAATATGTTTGCCTACTTTAGCAGCAGTTGCTTTGCCTTACTCTGATAACCTTCCTCTAGCCCCTCCGTCCATGCCTTGGTGTCATTTGAAAGATCAGTTTTACTAGATGATACGTGTTCCTGGAGCTGTTCACAGTTAATAATTACTTCAGCCTCTTGGCATCTTCCCAAAATAGCTCCTTTGTTCAGTTTGAGTTGTGACTTGAACTCATTGAGTACTCTTACCGGAATACGTCCATCTTGTTTTTATAGCCAGGGTTGTTTGTCCCGCAATCTTCATCAACCTTTGCCCAGATGACTGCTTCTGATTTTGGTGGTATTTGCTGACTCTCTTCCACCAGCACTCGTTTACTGCTGTAGCCTCTCTCGTAGCCGAAATTAAGTGGTACATCCATGTTCCTATATCGCATCGTCTTGCTTTGCATGTCGATCTTGATGCCCTGGTCGATTAAGAAGTCCACTCCAATTATGATTTCATCAACAATCTCTGCCACTATAAAATTGTGTACTACCGTGACGTTCCCAATTGCGACTTCACATGCTACTTCTCCTAGAACCGTGCTGTCTTCTCCAGTGGCTGTAGGCAATCTTGCTTCATGCAATGGTCTTATCTTCTTGTTGACTAAATCCGCTCGAATGACGGAATGAGATGCACCCGTATCTACAGTCAGTAAACGTTCCTTTCCATCCACATGTCCTCCGACAGTAAGATTGTGTGACCTTCTTCCAATTTGCGAGATAGAGATTATGGGGCATTAAATTGAGGGAGCTAGATGTCGCCCCTTGCGGCTGACTCGCTTTAGCTTAACGACTGATTAGATTTGGAGATTTTCTCATCTCCTTCAGCTCTGCCTTTACAGCCACCCAAATTGTTGGTACTATTGGGATTGGTACTGCAATAACGTGCAATATGCCCTGGCTTTCCACACTTAAAGCATTTGGCGGCACCATCCTTTTTCTGCTGCGTTCCTTTTAATGCTTCTAAAATTGTGTCTACCCAGTCTGGTTTTTCTACTTCCACGCGATGAGTTGTGTACGCTGGCTTACTCAAAAGTGAGGCAGTTCCCTGAGTTAGTGCATGGGATACTGTTTCAGCAAATTTTTGCTTTGGGCTTGCGTATGTAGCTCGCTTTGTTTCGACGTCCCGTATGCCATTTATAAAACCCTGAATGTTTACCCTTTCAGTGTATTCAACAGGTGCGTCCTCATTTGCAAAATGAGCCAATCTTTCAATGTCTGAAGCAAACTCCTGCAAAGTCTCGTTAGATTTTTGGTAGCGGTTTTGCAATTCTATTTGGTAGATCTGTTTCCTATGCTCGCTTCCGTAACGTCTCTCGCCAGCGGCTATCAATGTTTCATAACTGTTCCGTTCGTACTCTGGAATAGTCTGTAAGATTTCAGCTGCAGGCCCTTTCAATGCCACGAACAGTGCAGCAACTAAATCTTCAGTATTCCAGTTGTTCACTGCTGATGCCTTCTAAAATTGAAGTTTAAAGACCTGGAAAGGAACAGAGTCGTCAAAGGATGGAGTTTTTGCCTTCGGATTGCTTGCTGAAAGAGCTGGTCGATTTAGTTGTAACTGCTCCAAGCGACCTTTTAATTCATCTACTTCTAACTGAAATTGAGCCATTTTTGCATCCTGTGCTTCCAGTTTTGATGATACCTGTTCAAAAATTTCTGCAGACATTTCAGATATACGTGCCTCTTGCGCTTCCAATTTAGATACCATATATGTCTTTTAATCTTCCAGTTGAGATGACACTTGCGACGTCATTTCTGAAATACGTGCCTCCCGTGATTCCAGTTGGGATGCTATATATCTCTTTTGTTCTTCCAGTTGAGTTTCCGTCTTGGATGTTATACGTGTCTCCTGTGACTCCATCTTGGATGTTATACGTGTCTCCTGTGATTCCATTTGAGATGCCATTGTCGACGTTTGAGCAGATATTGCATCCAAAATTGTGTACAAGTCTGTTCTCTTAACTGTCTGCAATGTTTCATTTTTCTCTTAAATTTTTGTTGTCTCCTCGCCATCAAGAGGAAAGACATACTCTTCCACGTTAATTCCCTCTAATTCCATTGCCTTTCGTAGTCGTGCCTGAAGTTCGAGTTTATTGCCGGTTGTATTCAATCCACGGCTCTCCAACTCCTTCTTCAGTTGCTGGATCTTAAATTCCCTCCACTTTGCCATGTCCAAGTTGTATTCGCAATCTTCGGAATTTATTCAACAATTCCTCTTCTGACACCAATTGTAACGAATTTAGTGCAATTCCTCTTATTTGCAACCTTCTACTAACGTTCGTATCGCAAACTGTTGAATAAATAACTCCAATATTTAATAATGCAAAATGGTCTTTATTAAAGTACTTCACAATAACACTGATACTTCGCAACCAATAGCTTGCTTAAATGAAACTGATTGTCGTGCCTCTACTGTTGCTGCTTTTATACTCTCTGGTTTCCTCGTTGCATACTTCTAGGCTTTTCTATTCTAGAATTTACTAGTTAGTTATCAGCTACGTTCATAGCTTCTCAAGCTACGTTTATAGCTTCTCATATGCGCGTATATACGTGAGTAAATTATTGCCTTCTTTTGGGAGCATCTCAGATAAGATATATGCATATGTTTGTGCGTCTTTTCTCCGCTGCTCGTATGGACATATGGGTAGATATAATGATTGATTTAATGATGTGCATACAAGTCACTGCTTAGCATCGGCTTAGAGATGATAGTATCCCTTAGTGTTGCAAATATTCGTCACAATACTAATAAAATTCACAATTCAACAATATCAACTATCTTACGGCTAATTATGGAAACTACTAATATCTAATATATATATGGGTTGCAGAATACTAATAATAAGGAATTCATTATTGAAAAATATGTAGAAAGGAAGCTAAGTTCGACAATTAAGGACTCAAAGAAAGATCAAGATACCGAAAGTCAAACGGAAATGTTTATTTAATAGAAAAATCATGATGCAAAAAAAAACAAGAAAAAAAACAAAAGGAAACTCTAAAATGAAACTTAAAATTAACAAGTAAGGAAGGCTAAGTTCGGATGTAACCGAACACTACATACTCAGTTGAGAGCTATGGAGACAAAATAAGGGAAAATCACCATGTAGGAAAATGAACCTCGGGTAACCCTGGAATGTGTTTGTATGACATGCGTATCAAATGGCAGGTATTAAAGAGTATTTTAAGAAGGAGTGGGCCATAATTATATAAGTGGACACCTTTTCGAGATATCGCCATAAAGGTGGACCAGCGCTGACTCTAGAACTTGTTTGTACGATATGGGTATCAAATGGAAGGTGGTAATGAGTATTTTAAAACGGAGTGGGGCCTAGTTCTATAGGTGGACGCCTTTTCGAGATATCGCCATAAAGGTGGACCAGGGGTGACCTTGGAATTTATTTGTACGATATGGGTATCAAATGAAAGGTGTTAATGAGTATTTTAAAAGGAAGTGGGCCTTAGTTCTATAGGTGGACGCCTTTTCGGGATATCGTTATAAAGGTGGACCAGGGGTGACTCTAGAATTTGTTTGTACGATATGGGTATCAAATGCAAGGTGTTAATGAGTATTTTAAAAGGGAGTGGGCCTTAGTTCTATAGGTGGACGCCTTTTCGGGATATCGTTATAAAGGTGGACCAGGGGTGACTCTAGAATTAGTTTGTACGATATGGGTACCAAATAAATGGTGCTAATGAGTATTTTAAAAGAGAGTGGGCCTTAGTTCTATGGGTGGACGCCTTTTCGAGATATTGCCATAAAGGTGGACCAGGGGTGACTCTAGAATTAATTTGGACGATATGGGTATCAAATGAAAGGTGTTAATGAGTATTTTAAAAGTGGGTGGGCTTTAGTTCTATAGGTGGACGCCTTTTCGGGATATCGTTATAAAGGTGGACCAGGGTTGACTCTAGAATGCGTTTGTACATTATGGGTATCAAACGAAAGGTGATAATGAGTATTTTAAAAGGGAGTGAGCCTTAGTTCTATAGGTGGACGGCTTTTCGATATATCGCCATAAAGGTGGACCAGGGGTGACTCTATAATGTGTTTGTACAATATGGGTGTCAAATTAAAGGTATTAATAAGAATTTTAAAAGGTAGTGATGGTAGTTGTATATGTGAAGGCGTTTTCGAGATATCGACCAAAATGTGGAACAGGGTGACCCAGAACATCATCTGTCGGGTACTGCTAATTTATTTATATATGTAATACCACGAACAGTATTCCTGCCATGATTCCAAGGGCTTTTGATTTCGCCCTGCAGAACTTTTTCATTTTCTTTTACTTAATATGGTAGGTGTCACACCTATTTTACAAAGTTTTTTTCTAAAGTTATATTTTGCGTCAATAAACCAATCCAATTACCATGTTTAAACCCTTTTTTCGTATTTGGTATAGAATTATGGCACTTTTTTCATTTTTCGTAATTTTCGATATCGAAAAACTGGGCGTGGTCATAGTCAGATTTCGGCCATTTTTTATACCAACAGAAAGTGAGTTCGGATAATTATGTCAACTGAGTTTAGTAAAGATATATCAATTTTTGCTCAAGTTATCGTGTTAATGGCCGAGCGGAAGGACAGACGGTCGACTGTGTATAAAAACTGGGCGTGGCTTCAACCGATTTCGCCCTTTTTCACAGAAAACAGTTATCGTCCTAGAATCTAAGCCGCTACCAAATTTCACAAGGATTGGTAAATTTTTGTTCGACTTATGGCATTAAATCTATCCTAGACAAAGCAAATGAAAAAGGGCGGAGCCACGCCCATTTTGAAATTTTGTTTTATTTTTGTATTTTGTTGCACCATATCATTACTGGAGTTGGATGTTGACATAATTTACTTATGTACTGTAAAGATATAAAATTTTTTGTAAAAATTTCACTTAAAAAAAAAAATTTTTAAAAGTGGGCGTGGTCGTTCTCCGATTTTGCTAATTTTTATTAAGCATACATATAGTAATAGGAGTAAAGTTCCTGCCAAATTTCATCATGATATCTTCAACGACTGCCAAATTACAGCTTGCAAAACTTCTAAATTACCTTCTTTTAAAAGTGGGCGGTGCCACACCCATTGTCCAAAAATTTTCTTATTTTCTATTCTGCGTCATAAGTTCAACGCACCTACCAAGTTTCATCGCTTTATCCCTCTTTGGTAATGAATTATCTCAATTTTTCGATTTTTCGAAATATTCGATATCGAAAAAGTGGGCGTGGTTATATTCCGATATCGTTCATTTTAAATAGCGATCTGAGATGAGCGCCCAGGAATCTACATACCAAATTTCGTCAAGATATCTCAAAATTTACTCAAGTTATCGTGTTAAGGGACAGACGGACGGACGGACGGACATGGCTTAATCAAATTTTTTTTCGATACTGATGATTTTGATATATGGAAGTCTATATCTATCTCGATTCCTTTATACCTGTACAACCAACCGTTATCCAATCAAAGTTAATATACTCTGTGAGCTCTGCTCAACTGAGTATAAAAATTACTGAACAGGAAATATGAAAAGAGCTTTAACGTAAAAGAAAAAATGATGTATATTGGAACGATTTTCCGTCATCACTTGTCAAATTTGGTTTTGAGACAAACCCTGTCGGAAAATCAACAAAACAATATAAGTCAGTAAAAGGAAAATTAAGAATGCCAAAAATGATCAAATTGAAAATTATTAAATAACAAAAAACTGTAACATGACACAGAAACTCAAAAATGAAAAAATCTTATTTGCAACTAAATAATTGTACTTAGCGAGCCGCCACTGTATTCCAATTGTTCATCGCTCATCACCCTCTTGGCTTCCAATAGGGTTTTTTATTTATTTATTTATTAAACATTTTCTTAATGCATATTTTAAATAAATTACAATACTGAAATTGAATATTACTATATAGCATAAGAAAGTACATGGCATTTTTTATATTAAATTTTAAAATTTTTATTTGTTGTTTTTCGGCCTTCAATATTTAAATTATTCAATTTTTCGAGCTCAAGGCCACGCATAAATAAAAACCAAATATTTTATATCTTTCAATAAATATACTTGTTTAATGTTAATCGATATTTCGACCTCAATCTGAGATCATCCTCAGGACTGAAAAGATTACAAAACAATAAAAACATCAAAAAGTGCATTTTACGTACATCCTTATAACACAACTTACACTCTTGGCTGTGCCTGATCGACTAATTTTAAAAGATTACATATTAAACGAATATAAACAATATAATGTAAACAAATAAATACCGTAAATATAAACAAATTTTGACAAAAACAACCATGTACAAATTTCTCCAACTGTACGTCGCGCTCAGCATACATATATATGTACATATATCAGCTACAGGTAAACTGTTGTTGTCTAACAATATAATACGAATATTGGTGGGACATTAAACTAACAAGTTACTCTCAAAGCGCTTTTTTGTTTCTGCTTATTAGCTGCCTATAGGCCGAAGCACAATTTTCCGTGTCTGTTGTAAAATTTATCCGTTTGTCGCTCTCTATATTGATAATATGAAGCATTTCAAGTATGTATCTCTTGTTATATTGCTTCTCTTGTTGCAAAATTCTCACATTGTCTAAATCTGGACAATGTCCCGTAGCGCTACAATGATGTGTTAAGGCTGTTTTGTTATCGTTCAAATTATTTCTGTTTTTTATATTCGACTTGTGTCCGGAAATCCTTGTCTTAAGCTTAGATTTAGTTGTCCCCACATATACTTTATTGCATAAGTGGCACCCGTCACCATTGCAATTAATTTGGTATATTACGTTGGATTTCTCGTATTTTTCAATCCTGCTTTTCATGTTGCTGTATATTTGTCGTAGAGTGTTGTCGTACGTGAAAGCTATTTGGAACTTGTCCCGGTCATATATATTTGAGTTCTTCAGTCTGTTGGACAAGCCTGGAATGTATGTGGCTGTCTTGAATATTTTCTTGGCATCCTGTCTGATCTCAGTAGTATTCGGTCTAGCGTAAAAAGCTCGTATGTAGCTATTGATTAAAGATAGAGGAAAATCGTTATCTGTTAATATTTCCTTGATCAGGGCAACATTTTCTTCATGGTAACATGCGTCGCTAATAGAGAGAACTTTTCTGACAAAGTTCTTTGCCGTGTTTACTATGATTCTTCTTTCATGCTTGGAATAAGAGTTTATTAATCTCCCAGACGCAGTGGGTTTTTTGTACCATTTGAATGTAAGTTTATTGTTATGTCTTATTACCATCGTATCTAAGAATGGTAATTTTCCGTCAACTTCTATCTCTGACGTGAAATTTATAGACTTCATGTAGCTATTTAGAGTGGCCACCGTTTCTTGGACTTTATCTGTTTTGACAATAGCAAATATATCATCCACATATTTCGTTAGCAAACGTGGTTTATGTGGAAAATCTTCCATGAATTTGTTCAGCAATTCCTCCATTACAATATCTGCATTGACTGGCGATGCTGGGAATCCCATAGGCATTCCATAGCGCTGTTCATATATTTTGTCTCTAAATTTAAAATACCTGTTGTCCTTTATGCAGAATCGTACTACCCCAAGAAATAAGTCCTTCGTTAACGAAGTGTGGCTTTTTATCAAATCCCACTTATTCTCAATAATTTTCATCGCATGGTCTACTGGAACGCTAGGGAAAAGAGATACCACATCAAAAGAAACTAGACTTTCATCGTCATACATATATGTCTTTTTTATTTTGTCTTTAAACTCGATTGAGTCTTTTACGTTGAAAATGGAAGATTTTGTTATGTTCTTAAGTATGTTAGTGAGGTATCTACACATACTATATGATGGCGAATTTACTGACGAACATATTGGTCTCAATGGAATTCCTTCCTTGTGGATCTTCGGTAGACCATAGAGTCTCGGCGCATTAGCTGTTTTGCTTAGCTGACGGTATTTTTCACTCAGACTAATCATTTTGTTTTTAAAGATCTTTTCGACAAATTCATTATTCTTTTCTTGGAGTTTGTTGGTGGGATCTCTTTTCAGAACTCTGTATGACGTGCTGTCATTAACTATTTTCCCTAACTTCGTTTCATATTCAGATTTTTCCAAAACCACTGTAACATTACCTTTATCTGCACTGAGGACCAGTAGGTGTTTATTGTTACTGAGGAACTCTTTTGCTGAATGTAGGGTGTCTAAAACAAAATTATCTCTCGTATTATAATTTGGTCTTTTCAGGTGATCCCGTATTAATGTGGTTAAATTATTTCTTTCTGTCTCTTGTCTTTCTCTGTCTCCGATGGTTTGTATACAGTCCTCTCCGTCTGCTATTATCTTAAAAAGTGGAAAATTTTTCGTTTTTGTTGGCAAAGCATATTTTGGACCTAACGAGAGAAGCCACTGAGTATCAGCTGGTATATTTCTTGATGTTGTGTTACAAAACCACTGGGGAATGTGTTTGATGTTTAGTAGTTGTTTTTGTTCGTCTTTAAGTCTATAAAATTTGTCCGTTTTTGTTTTCTTGATTTTTGTTGTAAGTTTGTTAGTTAGCAGAGTTTCACTCTCGAAAAATACGACGGAATCTTCCTCATTTAATTGTTGTTTTAAATTTGTTGTTAGTTTATTTACCTCCTTTTCCTTTTTCTTCCGAAGTTCGTGCTTGATTTTGATAATTATATTTAATAATTTCTTTTGGACTGTTACCAAATATGATGACGCTGCTTTGTTGATCTTTGATGAAATTTTCTCGTTTTTGATGTTGCATTCAAGGGTGTATACAATGTTTTTGGTGGCATTTTTGATGAAATTTGGTATTATGCCGCTCTTCCTGCATCTACCCAAAAACTTTATCGACTCCGTCAGCCCAATCAGTTGTTGTGTGTTATATTGATAACGTTTTGTGCACCTCCTGGTCTTCATGTCATACCTGTTCTTGATGTTTTTGTAGACTCCAATTGCATTGTTGTCATTTCGGTGTGCTCTCCGATCCACGAGATCCCACCAACAAACTTCAAGAAAAGAATAATGAATTTGTCGAAAAGATGTTTAAAAACAAAATGATTAGTCTGAGTGAAAAATACCGTCTGCTAAGCAAAACAGCTAATGCGCCGAGACTCTATGGTCTACAGAAGATCCACAAGGAAGGAATTCCATTGAGACCAATATGTTCGTCAGTAAATTCGCCATCATATAGTATGTGTAAATACCTCACTAACATACTTAAGAACATAACAAAATCTTCCATTTTCAACGTAAAAGACTCAATCGTGTTTAAAGACAAAATAAAAAAGACATATATATATGACGATGAAAGTCTAGTTTCTTTTGATGTGGTATCTCTTTTCCCTAGCGTTCCAGTAGACCATGCGATGAAAATTATTGAGAATAAGTGGGATTTGATAAAAAGCCACACTTCGTTAACGAAGGACTTATTTCTTGGGGTAGTACGATTCTGCATAAAGGACAACAGGTATTTTAAATTTAGAGACAAAATATATGAACAGCGCTATGGAATGCCTATGGGATCCCCAGCATCGCCAGTCATTGCAGATATTGTAATGGAGGAATTGCTGAACAAATTCATGGAAGATTTTCCACATAAACCACGTTTGGTAACGAAATATGTGGATGATATATTTGCTATCGTCAAAACAGATAAAGTCCAAGAAACGGTGGCCACTCTAAATAGCTACATGAAGTCTATAAATTTCACGTCAGAGATAGAAGTTGACGGAAAATTACCATTCTTAGATACGATGGTAATAAGACATAACAATAAACTTACATTCAAATGGTACAAAAAACCCACTGCGTCTGGGAGATTAATAAACTTTTATTCCAAGCATGAAAGAAGAATCATAGTAAGCACGGCAAAGAACTTTGTTAGAAAAGTTCTCTCTATTAGCGACGCATGTTACCATGAAGAAAATGTTGCCCTGATCAAGGAAATATTAACAGACAACGATTTTCCTCTATCTTTAATCAATAGCTACATACGAGCTTTTTACGCTAGACCGAATACTACTGAGATTAGACAGGATGCCAAGAAAATATTTAAGACAGCCACATACATTCCAGGCTTGTCCAACAGACTGAAGAACTCAAATATATATGACCGGGACAAGTTCCAAATAGCTTTCACGTACGACAACACTCTACGACAAATATACAGCAACATGAAAAGCAGGATTGAAAAATACGAGAAATCCAACGTAATATACCAAATTAATTGCAATGGTGACGGGTCCCATTTATGCAATAAAGTATATGTGGGGACAACTAAATCTAAGCTTAAGACAAGGATTTCCGGACACAAGTCGAATATAAAAAACAGAAATAATTTGAACGATAACAAAACAGCCTTAACACATCATTGTAGCGCTACGGGACATTGTCCAGATTTAGACAATGTGAGAATTTTGCAACAAGAGAAGCAATATAATAAGAGATACATACTTGAAATGCTTCATATTATCAATACAGAGAGCGACAAACGGATAAATTTTAAAACAGACACGGAAAATTTTGCTTCGGCCTATAGGCAGCTAATAAGCAGAAACAAAAAAGCGCTTTGAGAGTAATTTGTTAGTTTAATGTCCCTCCAATATTCGTATTATAATGTTAGACAACAACAGTTTACCCGTAGCTGATATATGTACATATATATGTATGCTGAGCGCGACGTACAGTTGGAGAAATTTGTACATGGTTGTTTTTGTCAAAATTTGTTTATTTTACGGTATTTATTTGTTTACATTATATTGTTTATATTCGTTTAATATGTAATCTTTTAAAATTAGTCGATCAGGCACAGCCAAGATTGTAAGTTGTGTTATAAGGATGTACGTAAAATTCACTTTTTGATGTTTTTATTGTTTTGTAATCTTTTCAGTCCTGAGGATGATCTCAGATTGAGGTCGAAATATCGATTAACATTAAACAAGTATATTTATTGAAAGATATAAAATATTTGGTTTTTATTTATGCGTGGCCTTGAGCTCGAAAAATTTAATAATTTAAATATTGAAGGCCGAAAAACAACAAATAAAAACAAGTAAGAACGGGACTGTCTTCGGCTGTGCCGAAGACTTCATACCTTTCATGAATGGGGCTGAACAATAATCTTATCCCGTTCGTAATCTCCGAATAATCGGATGTATA
This sequence comes from Eurosta solidaginis, assembly GCF_040869045.1. NCBI lineage: Eukaryota > Metazoa > Arthropoda > Insecta > Diptera > Tephritidae > Eurosta > Eurosta solidaginis. The sequence goes on from NC_090324.1 coordinate 169,345,160, forward strand.
AGATAAGAAATATATAGTGAACAGATCTGCATACCTTAACGATTTTTAAGATAAATATAAAATAAAAAACAGGTAGGTACTTTGTGTGAGGATGCAAAGTTTCTGGTTTTTTGTGGTCTGCGTGTAAAACCTATGACTACGAATCACGTATTTCAACAATATATGACAAAAACGTAACTCTTTGATGAAATTTGATGAATTTTGAAGCTTCTAGCCGTAAAAAGGGGGCAAAAATTAGAGTTTATATGGGGTATATAATATATATACCACCGATCTCTATGATTTTTTCAGACAACAATATATGCTATATACGTAAGCATATGGTGAAATTTGAAGCGTCTAGCTGTTAAAAAGGGGCAGAAATTGCGCAAAGTTTCTTAACTGAACAATCGGTTGTATGAGATATATACTATATATACCATCGATCTCAATGATTTTTTCAGACAACAATATCTGCTATACACGTAAGCATTTGGTGAAATTTGAAGCTTCTAGCTGTTAAAATGGGGAAGAAATTGCGCAAATTTTCTTATCTAAACAATCGGTTGTATGGGATATATACTATATATACCACCGGTATCTATGATTTTCTCAGACAACAATATATGCTATACACGTAAGCATTTAGTGAAATTTGAACATATCTAAACGATTTTTAAGATAAATATAAAATAAACAAGTAAGGAAGGTTAAGTTCGGGTGTAACCGAACATTACATACTCAGTTGAGAGCTATGGTGACAACATAAGGGAAAATAACCATGTAGGAAAATGAACCGAGGGAAACCCTGGAATGTGTATCAAATGAAAGGCGTTAAAGAGTATTTTATGAGGGAGTGGGCCATAGTTCTATAGGTGGATGCCATTTAGGGATATAGCCATAAAGGTGGATCAGGGTTGACTCTAGAATGCGTTTGTACGATATGGGTTTCAAATGAAAGGTGTTAATGAGTATTTTAAAAGGGAGTAATCCTTAGTTCCATAGGTGGACGCCATTTCGAGATATCGCCACAAAGGTGGACCAGGGGTGACCCTAGAATTTGTTTGTACAATATGGGTATCAAAAAAAAGGTGTTAATGAGTATTTTAAAAGGGAGTAATCCTTAGTTCCATAGGTGGACGCCGTTTCGAGATATCGCCATAAGGTGGACCAGGGGTGACCCTAGAATTTGTTTGTACAATATGGGCATCAAACGAAAGGTGTTAATGAGTATTTTAAAAGGGAGTGGGCTTTAGTTCTATAGGTGGACGCCGTTTCGAAATATCGCCCTAAAGGTGGACCAGGGGTGACTCTAGAATATGTTTGTACGATATTGGTATCAAATTAAAGGTATTAATAAGGGTTTTAAAAGGGAGTGGTGGTTGTTGTATAGGTGGTCGCCTTTTCGAGATATCGCCATAAAGGTGGACCAGGGGTGACTATAGAACGCGTTTGCACGATATGGGTATCAAATGAAAGGTGCTAATGAGTATTTTAAAAGGGAGTAATCCTTAGTTCCATAGGTGGACGCGGTTTCGATATATCGCCATAAAGGTGGACCAGGGGTAACCCTAGAATTTGTTTGTACAATATGGGTATCAAAAGAAAGGTGTTTATGAGTATTTTAAAAGGGAGTAATCCTTAGTTCCATATGTGGACGCCGTTTCGAGATATCGCCATAAAGGTGGAGCAGGGGTGACCCTAGAATTTGTTTGTACAATATGGGTATCAAAAGAAAGGTGTTAATGAGTATTTTAAAAGGGAGTGGGCCTTCGTTCTATAGGTGTTCGCCTTTTCGAGATATCGCCATAAAGGTGGACCAGGGGTGACTTTGGAATATGTTTTTACGATATGGGTATCAAATGAAAGGCGTTAATGAGTATTTTAAAAGGGCGTGGGGCTTAGTTCTATAGTTGGACGCCTTTTCGAGATATCGCCATAAAGGTGGACCAGGGGTGACTCTAGAATGAGTTTGTACGATATGGGTATCAAATTAAAGGTATTAATGAGAGTTTTAAAAGGGAGTGGTGTGAAGGCGTTTTCCAGATATCGACCAAAATGTGGACCAGGGTGACCCAGAACATCATCTGTTGGATACAGCTAATTTATTTATATATGTAATACCTGCCAAGATTTTAAGGGTTTTTATTTCGCCCTGTAGAACTTTTTCATTTTCTTCTACTTAATATGGTAGGTGTCACAACCATTTTATAAAGTTTTTTCTAAAGTTATATTTCGCGTCAATAAAACAATCCAATTACCTTACCATGTTTCATGCTTTTTTTCGTATTTGGTATAGAATTATGGCATTTTTTCATTTTTCGTAATTTTCGATATCGAAAAAGTGGGCGTGGTCATAGTCGGATTTCGTTCATTTTTCATACCGAGATAAAGTGAGTTCAAGTAAGCACGTGAACTAAGTTCATTAAAGATATGTCGATTTTTGCCCAAGTTATCGTGTTAACGGCCATGCGGAAGGACAGACGGACGCCTGTGTATAAAAACTGGGCGTGGCATCAACCGATTTCGCCCATTTTCACAGAAAACAGTTAATGTCATAAAATCTATGCCCCTACCAAATTTCAAAAGGATTGGTTAATTTTTGTTCGACTTATGGCGTTAAAAGTATCCTAGACAAATTAAATGAAAAAGGGCGGAGCCACGCACATTTTGAAATTTTCTTTTATTTTTGTATTTTGTTGCACCATATCATTACTGGAGTTGAATGTTGACATAATTTACTTATATACTGTAAAGATATTAAATTTTTTGTTAAAATTTTACTTTAAAAAAATTTTTTTTTTAAAAGTGGGCGTGGTCCTTCTCCGATTTTGCTAATTTTTATTAGGCGTACATATAGTAATAGAAGTAACGTTCCTGCCAAATTTCATCAAGATATCTTCAACGACTGCTAAATTACAGCTTGCAAAACTTTTAAATTACCTTCTTTTAAAAGTGGGCGGTGCCACACCCATTGTCCAAAATTTTACTAATTTTCCATTCTGCGTCATAAGTTCAACTCATCTACCAAGTTTCGTCGCTTTAACTGTCTTTTGTAATGAATTATCGCACTTTTTCGGTTTTTCGAAATTTTCGATATCGAAAAAGTGGGCGTGGTTATAGTCCGATATCGTTCATTTTAAATAGCGATCTGAGATGTGTACTCAGGAACCTGCATACCAAATTTCATCAAGATACCTCAAAATTTACTCAAGTTATCGTGTTAACGGGCGGACGGACGGACGGACGGACGGACGGACGGACGGACATGGCTCAATCAAATTTTTTTTCGATCCTGATTATTTTGATATATAGAAGTCTATATCTATCTTGATTCCTTTATATATGTACAACCAACCGTTATCCAATCAAACTTAATATACTCTGTGAGCTCTGCTCAACTGAGTATAAAAATAGGTAGGTAATCTGTGTGAGGATGCAAATCTTCACGTTTTTTGTGGTCTGCATGTAAAAACTATGACTACGAATCACGTATTTCAAAAATATATGACGTAAACGTAACTATTTGATGAAATTTGATGAATTTTGAGGCTTCTAGCCGTAAAAAAGGGGAAGAAATGACAGTTTATATGAAGTATATAATATATATACCACCGATCTCTACGATTTTTTCAGACAACAATATATGCTATATATGTAAGCATATGGTGAAATTTGAAGCATCTAGCTGTTAAAAAGGGGCAGAAATTGCGCAAAGTTTCTTAACTGAACAATCGGTTGTATGAGATATATACTATATATACCATCGATCTCAATGATTTTTTCAGACAACAATATAATCTATACACGTAAGCATTTGGTGAAAGTTGAAGCTTCTAGCTGTTAAAACGGGGAAGAAATTGCGCAAAGTTTCTTATCTGAACAATCGGTTGTATGGGATATATACTATATATACCACCGGTATCTATGATTTTCTCAGACAACAATATATGCTATACACGTAAGCATTTAGTGAAATTTGAACATATCTAAACGATTTTTAAGATAAATATAAAATAAAAAATAGGTAGGTAATCTGTCTGAGGATGCAAAGCTTCACGTTTTTTGTGGTCTGCATGTAAAAACTATGACTACGAATCACGTATTTCAAAAATATATGACGTAAACGTAACTATTTGAAGAAATTTGATGAATTTTGAGGCTTCTAGCCGTAAAAAAGGGGCAAAAATGACAGTTTATATGAAGTATATAATATATATACCACCGATCTCTACGATTTTTTCAGACAACAATATATGCTATATACGTATAGCATTTGGTGAAATTTGAAGCTTCTAGCTGTTAAAATGGGTAGAAATTGCGAAAAGTTTCTTATCTGAACAATCGGTTGTATGAGATATATACTATATATACCACCGATCTCTATGATTTTTTCAGACAACAATATATGCTATATACGTAAGCAATCGGTGAAATTTAAAGCTTATAGCTGTTAAAATGGTGTAGAAATTGCGAAAAGTTTCTTATCTGAACAATCGGTTGTATGAGATATACACTATATATACAACCGATCTCTATGATTTTTTCAGACAACAATATATGCTAAATACGTAAGCAATCGTTGAAATTTGAAGCCTCTATCTCTTAAAATGGGGCAGTAATTACGAAAAGTTCCTTATCTGAACAATCGGTTGTGGGGGATAAATACTATATATACGACCGATCTCATCAATTTTTTCAAGCAACAATATGTGCAATTTACGAAAGTATATGGTGAAGTTTGACGCTTCAATCTGTTAAATTGGGTAAGATATTACAAAAATCCTCTTTTTCTGAAAAATCGGTTGTATGGAGGATATATGCTATAGTGGTTCGATCCGGTCGGTTCCGACAAATGTCTAATCGGACACCCAAATACGCCCGCTCACCAAATTTTATCAAGATATCTCAAAAATTGAGGGACTAGTTTGCGTACAAACAGACAGACGGACAGACGGACAGACGGACATGGCTAAATCAACTCAGCTCTTCAACCTGATTATTTCGGTATACTTAATGGTGGGTCTATCTATTTTCCTTTAAGGACTTACAATTTTCGGTTTCGTGACGAAATTAATATACCATTTCATTTTCATGAAAGGTATAATTATGGATCGGAGAGCACACCGAAATGACAACAATGCAATTGGAGTCTACAAAAACATCAAGAACAGGTATGACATGAAGACCAGGAGGTGCACAAAACGTTATCAATATAACACACAACAACTGATTGAGCTGACGGAGTCGATAAAGTTTTTGGGTAGATGCAGGAAGAGCGGCATAATACCAAATTTCATCAAAAATGCCACCAAAAACATTGTATACACCCTTGAATGCAACATCAAAAACGAGAAAATTTCATCAAAGATCAACAAAGCAGCGTCATCATATTTGGTAACAGTCCAAAAGAAATTATTAAATATAATTATCAAAATCAAGCACGAACTTCGGAAGAAAAAGGAAAAGAAGGTAAATAAACTAACAACAAATTTAAAACAACAATTAAATGAGGAAGATTCCGTCGTATTTTTCGAGAGTGAAACTCTGCTAACTAACAAACTTACAACAAAAATCAAGAAAACACAAACGGACAAATTTTATAGACTTAAAAACGAACAAAAAAAACTACTAAACATCAAACACATTCCCCAGTGGTTTTGTAACACAACATCAAATATACCAGCTGACACTCAGTGGCTTCTCTCGTTAGGTCCAAAATATGCTTTGCCAACAAAAACGAAAAATTTTCCACTTTTTAAGATAATAGCAGACGGAGAGGACTTTATACAAACCATCGGAGACAGAGAAAGACAAGAGACAGAAAGAAATAATTTAACCACATTAATACGGGATCACCTGAAAAGACCAAATTATAATACGAGAGATAATTTTGTTTTAGACACCCTACATTCAGCAAAAGAGTTCCTCAGTAACAATAAACACTTACTGGTCCTCAGTGCAGATAAAGGTAATGTTACAGTGGTTTTGGAAAAATCTGAATATGAAACGAAGTTAGGGAAAATAGTTAATGACATCACGTCATACAGAGTTCTGAAAAGAGATCCCACCAACAAACTCCAAGAAAAGAATAATGAATTTGTCGAAAAGATGTTTAAAAACAAAATGATTAGTCTGAGTGAAAAATACAGTCTGCTAAGCAAAACAGCTAATGCGCCGAGACTCTATGGTCTACCGAAGATCCACAAGGAAGGAATTCCATTGAGACCAATATGTTCGTCAGTAAATTCGCCATCATATAGTATGTGTAAATGCCTCACTAACATACTTAAGAACATAACAAAATCTTCCATTTTCAACGTAAAAGACTCAATCGAGTTTAAAGACAAAATAAAAAAGACATATATATATGACGATGAAAGTCTAGTTTCTTTTGATGTGGTATCTCTTTTCCCTAGCGTTCCAGTAGACCATGCGATGAAAATTATTGAGAATAAGTGGGATTTGATAAAAAGCCACACTTCGTTAACGAAGGACTTATTTCTTGGGGTAGTACGATTCTGCATAAAGGACAACAGGTATTTTAAATTTAGAGACAAAATATATGAACAGCGCTATGGAATGCCTATGGGATCCCCAGCATCGCCAGTCATTGCAGATATTGTAATGGAGGAATTGCTGAACAAATTCATGGAAGATTTTCCACATAAACCACGTTTGCTAACGAAATATGTGGATGATATATTTGCTATCGTCAAAACAGATAAAGTCCAAGAAACGGTGGCCACTCTAAATAGCTACATGAAGTCTATAAATTTCACGTCAGAGATAGAAGTTGACGGAAAATTACCATTCTTAGATACGATGGTAATAAGACATAACAATAAACTTACATTCAAATGGTACAAAAAACCCACTGCGTCTGGGAGATTAATAAACTTTTATTCCAAGCATGAAAGAAGAATCATAGTAAACACGGCAAAGAACTTTGTCAGAAAAGTTCTCTCTATTAGCGACGCATGTTACCATGAAGAAAATGTTGCCCTGATCAAGGAAATATTAACAGACAACGATTTTCCTCTATCTTTAATCAATAGCTACATACGAGCTTTTTACGCTAGACCGAATACTACTGAGATCAGACAGGATGCCAAGAAAATATTCAAGACAGCCACATACATTCCAGGCTTGTCCAACAGACTGAAGAACTCAAATATATATGACCGGGACAAGTTCCAAATAGCTTTCACGTACGACAACACTCTACGACAAATATACAGCAATATGAAAAGCAGGATTGAAAAATACGAGAAATCCAACGTATTATACCAAATTAATTGCAATGGTGACGGGTCCCACTTATGCAATAAAGTATATGTGGGGACAACTAAATCTAAGCTTAAGACAAGGATTTCCGGACACAAGTCGAATATAAAAAACAGAAATAATGTGAACGATAACAAAACAGCCTTAACACATCATTGTAGCGCTACGGGACATTGTCCAGATTTAGACAATGTGAGAATTTTGCAACAAGAGAAGCAATATAATAAGATATACATACTTGAAATGCTTCATATTATCAATATAGAGAGCGACAAACGGATAAATTTTAAAACAGACACGGAAAATTGTGCTTCGGCCTATATGCAGCTAATAAGCAGAAACAAAAAAGCGCTTTGAGAGTAATTTGTTAGTTTAATGTCCCACCAATATTCGTATTATAATGTTAGACAACAACAGTTTACCTGTAGCTGATATATGTACATATATATGTATGCTGAGCGCGACGTACAGTTGGAGAAATTTGTACATGGTTGTTTTTGTCAAAATTTGTTTATATTTACGGTATTTATTTGTCTACATTATATTGTTTATATTCGTTTAATATGTAATCTTTTAAAATTAGTCGATCAGGCACAGCCAAGAGTGTAAGTTGTGTTAAAGGATGTACGTAAAATGCACTTTTTGATGTTTTTATTGTTTTGTAATCTTTTCAGTCCTGAGGATGATCTCAGATTGAGGTCGAAATATCGATTAACATTAAACAAGTATATTTATTGAAAGATATAAAATATTTGGTTTTTATTTATGCGTGGCCTTGAACTCAAAAAATTTAATAATTTAAATTTTAAAATAGTATTAAATGCCAGTTCACATAGTCAAATTCTTTTTCAGTGTGGGGTGTGTAGTTTTTACTAATATTATAGAACAAGTTCATAATAATTTAGATAATTAGTTAAGATTACGATAGAGAAACAATTGATAATTAGTTAATTGGTTAAGGTTCCGATAGAGAAACAGTTGGTATAGATAGAGAAATTAGATATGGTTTACAACAGCGTCCTCAGCAAGGCTTCTAGATCGTAGTGGCTAAAACTAATCAGATAAATTTTTATTTTCCTTTGAAATAGGTTAAGATTTTTTATAACCTGTACAGAAGCAGGGAGAGAGTTGAACATTTTGCACGACGTTTATGTATAAAAGCTTCTAAAGTGAGATGTCCTAGCATGCGGGATTTGTACCGATGGAAGCAGATTTCCCCTAAGGTTGTAGACTTCAGAAGGATAACTTTCTAAATACACCGATCTAATAAAGAAGGTTTTTAGGACTTTAATTAAATATAGATGACGACATGGTAATATATCTAGTCTCCTAAAAGATATCATAGCGTGAGACCTGTAGTTTGCGCCACATATACGTCTTATAATTCCCTTTTGGAGTGTTAAAACGGGTGACAACTTACTAGCCGAGGTGTCACCCCAGCAGGTAATCCCATATTGATGTTTCGATTGGACTAGACCATAGTAAGCAGCTTTTAAAGTGGACATAGTGCAACACTTTTTGAGACGATAGAAGTGACGGGTAGTGTACAGAAATTATGTTTTAGTTTCTGAATATGTGTAGTATCTGAATTTATATGATAATCGATTATTGTTTCCGCACTAGCTTGTACGGACTTTACTAAAAAATTCCGAAAATTAAATTTCTTGCTGCTTGCTGTTCAACGATAACTGCATTCATTTATTATATTATTATAAGCTTTTATTTACTTTAACTTTTGTTGTCTGTAATGGAATCTTGCAAGTTAAATTTGATACACTTCCCGGTGTCCGATTGAGCTGAAATTTTGCACACATGTATAACTCCGATGACAATGCAATATTACTTTGTTAGAATTCGATAAATTAATCGATAACACAGTTATCGGTAAAGATTTGTATTTACTTTGGCATAACAGCCTAAGTCCCATACAAACACGCCGGTACCTATCCGTGGATTGTGATATTTGGACGTGGTGAATCACGTGTTACGCGTGGTGAATCTCATCGCTTGCGAAAATCGGAGACACAACCCTCTGTTGTATTTCTGTGTATAACCAACATAGCTGAATTTTTAAGACTGTTTAACCCTGTAATCTTTTCTGTAATTTATTTTGCTTTTGGAAAAATTACCTATTTGAAAAAAGCTGGCTGAAAAATATTGGCATAACAGCTTAAGTTAAATCAAGAATGGAAAATCTTTGGAAAATTTGAGCAGATGTGGCAATTTCGCGCGTCCGTTGAACGAAATATTGACAATCTGCTGATAATCGCTAAGAAATTAGCGACATTCCATCAACTAAGCAGCACTTTAGCAATACTACTGTTATTATTTGGCCGCTCAAACACACAAATATTAATTGTGCATTAAATCTAAAATATACAAATACACCATAAAAATTTACACGACCAAAGCCATAATAATTAACACGGGTCATCAATTCTTTCTCTGATTCAAAATCTGAACTACCAGCGCTACCGTCAACAGCTCAGTGTCATCACTGCCAGTAGCGCCAATAACACCAAACTCGTGCCTGACACACAAAAGTCGTTTCACTCAATAGCGCAAGTAAAATGTACTACGCACTCACTACTAAGAAGCGTCAAAAATTCGCTTGGAGTAATTTCGTCAATGAGCTACCATTGAGCTGGCACCGCATTGGCGCTGGCGCCATGCAATTTACATCACTGAAATTGCGCGAATGCCCAGGCTCATGACTTCAATACTTATATTTACAATGCTTTAAACTTTAAATACACCTCTGAAGTTGCTGCGCATAAAATGTGTACTAATAAATTCCAATACGCATTATACGCAGATGTAACTGATATATGTGTTTTTGATTCACCCCCTATACTTACATTTAAAGCTTTTATAAGAACAAGCTTCTATTACTTGTTAATAAAACGAACTAAAAAGTAAAAAATAAAATTAAAGAAAAAAAAACTTTTTTAAAAATAAGCTTTTATTATTTTGGTTAATAAAATTAACTAAAAAGTAAACAATAAGTTGACTCTAAAGAAATATAACACTTTATAAGTTCATTGTAAGCTTAAACGATAATTAGGCTTTTTCGTCTGCGACAAAAAAATTCTATATTGTACATAATTATATATTTTTAACATTAAAACTTTACACCTAAATTATTAAATCTTACAGTTTATATCACAGTCCTAATTGTTCTAATAAAAGCGTGTTACATTGCGATAGCAAGAAAAGGAGATCCTAAATGTTCTTAATTATACCATCAAAATTTAACACGTTTTTTATTAGAACAATTAGGACTGTGATATAAACTGTAAGATTTAATAATTTAGGTGTAAAGTTTTAATGTTAAAAATATATAATTATGTACAATATAGAATTTTTTTGTCGCAGACGAAAAAGCCTAATTATCGTTTAAGCTTACAATGAACTTATAAAGTGTTATATTTCTTTAGAGTCAATTTATTGTTTACTTTTTAGTTAATTTTACTAACCAAAATAATAAAAGCTTATTTTTAAAAAAGTTTTTTTTTCTTTAATTTTTTTTATTTCAAAGACTTACAAGCTAACAAGTGAGAGCATGTACATATGTATATGTGCAATATGAGTAGGATAAATGTGCATGTACCTATATATTTATGTATTGCGAATACATTGCATAAATGAAGTACATATAATTCAAATGAGTATTTAAATTTTAAATTGAAATGAGAATAGATATAAAATATAAAGTTTAATAATTAAGGCATTGCAGAGTGCAAACAATTATTGATATTAATAACTTTGAATTCAGTGATTACATGCGAGATTACATGTTAGTTATAACTTGAATTATAATAGCGAAAATGATATATATATATACATATGAAATGTATGATGATTAAATGTATGAAATATAATAGTCAAAGTGATACTTATACGTATTAGAGTTGTTCTCCAACATTCCGGCCCCGTTGAACGTCCTGCGGTCTTCAAAAGACATTTGATGGAAGCATCGCCAATTTTTGGATTACACGGCGGCATATAACAGTTGCCGTTTTTACATCTGCCCCACGTACTTCACCGTCGGCGCCGGTTTTGATACCGGTTGCCCTTCCCAGCATCCACCTTTGGGGTGGCAAATTGTCGTCGTGCACCAGTACGAGGGTACCAATTTTCAAATTGGGCTGTGGCTTCTTTCATCGAGTTCGCGCCTGTAGACTGAGTATGTATTCCCGTTGGAAGGCGGACCAGAACTGTGCCTTCAGGTACGAGAGCCGCTGCCAGCGATCTAAGTAGCGCAGTTTCTCTGTTGGTTCGTGAGCTTCGGGCACTGCTGTGAGCGAATCTCTGATTAGCATATGTGCGAGAGTTATTGCTTCGCCATCGGTCGGATGCGCCTGCGATTGGAGGCGAATTGAGAATTGCCTCTGCCTCTATCAAAACGGTGCCCAGCTCCTCGAACGTTAGTGCGGTGTCGCCGATTACGCGCACTTATAGATGCTTGGCGCTATTCACGGCTGCCTCCCATAGCCCTCCGAAATGTGGTGCGCGTGGGGGTATAAAAACGAATTACATGCCTTTCTCTGCTGCGAAATTGTAGATTTCTTTGCGTTTGGCGTCGTCTTCGAGGAGTTTGGAGAGTTCTTTGAGGCGTGCGTTGGCGCCGACGAAATTCTTTGCGTTGTCGCAATACAGCTTTTCTGGGACTCCGCAATGTCCGACGAACCTTTTGAGTACAGATAAAAAAGCATTAGTTGAAAGATCAGACACGGGTTCTATATGTACAGACTTTGAACTGAAACAAACAAAAAAAGCAATATAAGATTTATAAGGTGGTCGCCCTCTCAGTTTGTGAGTGGTATAAATAGGCCCACAAAAATCGACTCCGCAAATAAGAAACGGTCTGACGGATCGCAATCTATCTCGTGGTAAATCACCCATTATTTGATTCATTAGTTTCGGCCTGTATTTAAAGCAGCGAACGCACTCATGAACTACCTTTCTAGCCACATCTCTCGCGCTGATGAGCGACAATTTTTGTCGCATCAACCCGATTAAAATTTTTGGACCTGCATGAACATTGGACTTGTGTAAATGTTCAATATATTGGTGCACAAAGGTTGATGATTTTGGCAACAACAATGGAAATTTCACATCTTCCGGAAATTCTGAGTTTTTGAGACGACCTCCGACGCGAATCAGTGACAAACTCCAATTTTCTTCCTGTTGCTCTTGTATGAAGGGGTTAAGCTTTTGAATATTTGCTTTTGGATAATCGCCCTTTTTTAATTGATATATTACTTCTGCCAATTCCAACCTTTGAACCGCTTCTACCATTTTTAGAAATGTCCAATTATATTCAGTTGCGGTTATATCCAAATTTTTGGTGGCTGTAAGCGGCTTTATGAATCTATATATGTATGCAACGATTCGTACAATTTTGTTAAAGTATGATATAGAGTCAATGAAATTTAAAATTATATTTTCCTTTACCCCTGGATTCAGTATGGTTTTAACATGTTTAATCTCTGATGTGCATCGCTTTCTGCTGGTTCAAATTTTATGTTTTTTGTCCAGTTTGTCGAATCTGTTACTAGAAAATTTGGACCTTCAAGCCACAGAGGCTGTATTAATTGATCAATATCACATCCGCGTGAGGCTAGGTCAACGGGGTTTTGTTTACTTTGCACATGTCTCCATTCAATATTAGTTGTTTTTTCTTGGATCTCAGCTACTTTCGCGACGAATGTTGATAGAGTTGATGAATGCTTTTTAAACCAATATAGCACTACTTCTAAATCAGACCAACAATATATATTTTCAATTAGTAGAGTTTTGAAAAGTGGCTCAATTGCTTTATAGAGTCTTGTGAGCAGTAATGCGGCGCAAAGTTCCGCGGCAGGCTTTTGGTTTTTAAAGGCGCTACTTTAGATTTGGCCGTTAATAGTCGCGATGTTACGACATTGTTATGTGAGCTTCGAATATATATACAACAACCAAATGCGCGTTGCGAAGCATCACAAAAGCCATGGATTTGTATGCTTTCATTGGGCGATATATTAACAAACCGAGATACCTCCATCTTATTTACTTGAGTCAAATCTTCAGATAACTTTTGTCATGATGTCTCAATACTTTGGGGAATTGATTCATCCCAAGCCAACTTTAATAGCCATAATTCTTGCAATAATATTTTTGATTTGACAATAATTGAACAAAGCAAGCCTAATGGGTCAAATATTCGTGACGACACTGATATAATATTTCTTTTTGTGGCCTTTATATTATGTGAGTGTCGGTCGATTTTAAAATTTATTACGTCCTTTTTCGGAGACCAAGTAACTCCGAGGGCTTTGATTGTGCCGGTATCATCCACTTCCAACGACTTTTCCTCATTGTCGTTTTTAAACAAATTTGGATGATTGAAGTGCCACTTTGCAAGGCTGAATCCCCCGGCCCTTAAAATCGTAACGACCTCTTTTTGAATTTGTTGCAACTCATCTATGTTGTCAGCGCCCGATAGCATGCCGTCCACGTAAGACTCCTCACGGACTACCTTACAACCTATTGGATATTGTTTGGAGTACATATCGCTTAACTCCTTCAAGCATCGAATAGCTAAATACGGTGCGGGCGCTGTACCATATGTGACAGTGTTTAGGCAACATTTTTGGATTGGGTCTAGTGGGCTTTCTCTGTACAAAATGAGTTGGAACCTTTTATCATTGTCATTGATGACTACTTGGCGGTACATTTTTATAATATCAGCGGTAATAGAGTATTTGTGACAACGAAAGCGTATTAATGCGCTAAACAACTCTGGTTGAATGGTAGGACCAATTATTAATGTATTGTAACAAACTTTGAATAGGGCACTACTACTTGCAGCGTTAAACAACTTTTTTATACTTTTCAATTTTTATACTTGTATTCGATTAGTTTAGTGCTCATAGATTTTAAATAATTTGTAAAACGCTTTTTATGAAATAAATATCAGTTAGAAAATAGAAATCGTAACAATTGGTGTCGAAGTGGGATACTCAAAATAATTTTATTTTTATGAAAATGGCTAAGTTGAGTGAGCTTAAGATTCCCCAACTTAAGAAGGAATTAGAAGAACGTGGTTTATCTACTTCTGGAAATAAAATATAATTACAAGCACGATTGCGTGAAGCTATGGAGTCGGAGAACATTAGTGTGGACGAATATGTGTTCAAGCTGGAAACGGAGGCGATCCCCACTGGAACTGAGGAAAAAGCAGAAGCTATGAGGTATGAGGTATGGACGTGAATATGATTATGAATGCAATATCACAAATTTCGTCAAAGATGTCTCAGTTGACTTCTCAAATATCATCGGAGGTATCGTTGCAGATAAATTCGCAGCTGGATACTCGCATTTCCCAAATGTTTTCCCAGCTAGAAGCACAGAAGTTGCATGTAGCATCACAACTGCAAACGCGAGATGCACAAATTGTACAATTACAAGAGAAAGCAGGAAGTATTGAAGCTGAAGTAGATGCAATGAAAACTCGTATCGGTGAGGTACAATCAACTCATCCCAATTTTTTATTCAGTGGATTCAAGGTAAAGCCTCCAAATTTCGACGGTAGTGTGCCTTTCACAATCTTTAAGCTTCAGTTCGAGACAACAGCAGCAGCAAATCGTTGGAGTACCGCAGACAAGGTCGCTGCATTGGTTGTTTCACTTACAGGTTCTGCTGCTGAAGTACTGCAGTCTGTTCCGGAAGTCGAGCTGGGTAATTACGACGCTTTAATGGCGGCATTAGAAAGGCGCTATGGTAGGGACCATAGGCAATAAGTATTCCAAATGGAACTAACTAACTGCTTCCAAAAAGTAGGTGAAAATCTGCAGGAGTACGCAACAAAGATCGAGCGGCTAGCGCACTTAGCGTACACTAAGGAATCTGCAGAGTTCATAGAGAAGATGAATTGTCAAGCATTCGTGAGAGGTATACTAGATTCCGACAGGAAACGAGCAGCGTACTCAACACCGAAAGGAACGTTTGCTGAAACAGTATATTTTGCACTGACGCAAGAGACAGCAGCTCTTTTGAGCAAGCCAGCACACAAAGTTCATCAGATTGGAATTGAAAATTTCAACTCCTTGGAGGCAACCATAAAAGATGTAATACAAGAGACCTTATCTAAGTTTAACCTGCGCGGCAGTGCGGATATCAAGTGCTATAACTGCGGGATGCCCGAAATTGTAGTACAACACGAGGCCAATCCAAGGTGAGCTTTGGTGAAAGAAGACAAAGCGGTGGAACTAATAATGGGGATATACCAAAATAGCAGCCGTTAAACTAAAACGAACCACCTCAAAGGAGCTTGAGTTCCCGCAACAGAATGCTCCATAGTCCCCGTTTCGAATATTGGACGGGAAAGCAATAACTTGTCGGTGAGGGGAACTGTCAATGGTCGATGGATGGTACTTACTTTGGACACAGGTGCAAGGAATTCAATCATCCGGTCAAATATGGTAAAGGGTATTGTAGAACTATTAGTTGGGTTCAAGCTCCGAACTGCTACAGGTGAGGAAGCTGCAATTTCCGGTAGGGCAAAATCTATTTCTATTTCCTTTTCAAAATACGTTGGAACCAATGCCTCAACGTTATATCTACTCAGTGAGGATACCAATTTATCCCTGACACTGGAAAAGATTTGTTGTGCTTCTTTGTGACGTTTAGCTGTTAAATTGCTATATACCCTTTGTATTAATTTTCCTATATTGTTTAACGACTGTAATATTGTCGTGAGGTGTTTCAACACAGTAATTCTTAATATGGTTGTATTTTTGCTGATACACTTATAAGATTTTTCCGCCAAAGTCTTCTCTTCCACAAGCTTATTCAGAATGGTTTCCCATTTCTCCATTGGGGTATATATTTGTCCTTTAGAATTAGACTTTGTCTAGACCATCTGCTCGGCTCATGTATCTTTTCTTTAAGAATTTATTGTGAGCTGATTATAATTTGAGAAACAAATTGACGCAAGGGCAAATTGTTAATATTATCAACAAGATTTTGAAAAATTATAATGCTTCACTATGGTCAATGACCCGAATGGAATTAATTACGTTTGCATTGGGTTCTTCTACTTTGGATTCTTTGCCTCCCATTTTGAAATAATAAATGCTAAAAACTTTGTTACTACTTTTTCTCATTTGCTTTCTTTGCCATTTTGGGCTTAAAACCATTTTATGGTTTGAAAAACATCAGTAAGCATTTAAAAAAAATGTTTTTTTCACATTTAAGGAGTTTTATGAATTAAAAAAATATCTAACTTTTTTTTTCTTCTTCTATTAATCTTACTACAACGCAAAAATACTGCTTCAAATTGTTCATTTAAAAATTTAAGTGATAAAAAAAATTCTTAATTCTATTGGCAAAAATCTACTTTTTGCCCATAAACTGGCAACTGTTAGGTTGCCAAATGCTTTTAAAAATACTTAAACAGAAAATAACTTAACTAATGCCAAATTTGTTCTTAGCTGATCCTCGTTCTCCTTGTTTCTTATGCCACGATCTTGTTTTATTCCACTCCGTTTTTTGCGGTTTCTCAGTTGTCTGTGATGTCCTTAGCTCTACTCAAAGTTTTCAATTCGTTTTGGCTTCCTTCTTGTTCTCCTTGTTTGCAGTGATCCTGTTTTTATTCCACTTCGCTATGAGTCGGTGGTGGTCGTTTTGGTGGCGGTAGAGTTCTTGCAGTATCCGAAAAAAATATTTTTCCTCCTTTCCTTTGTGGTATTCAAGAATTTTTTAAGGTTTGTCCTGCACCCTTGTTGTCACTGTCGCTGTGATCCGTCCCTTTGCATTGACTATACCATTCGACGTTGTAAAGTTGATGCCTTGAACTCCTTTGCAGTAAGTATCCTGCTTAGTATAAAAATGAAATCAGTCCTGCTAAATTAAGCAGAGCTGGCAGGATCGTTGGTAGAATGCCAATTTAGGCAGCAGGATGCCGATTTAGGCAATAGGATGCTGATTTAGGCTGTAGGATGCCGATTTAGGCAGTAGGATGCCAATTTAGGCAGTATGGCAGGATCGCCACGTAATGTTTGGGGAATGAAAATAAAGTAATTTAGGTTGCAGTGCCCATTTTGCGGCACCAGATAGAATTCATTTCTTTATTCAAAAGTTGTTTCTTTTATACAAAATTTCTATGAGCTAAAATACTTACTTACACTAATACTTACAAACTAAGTGTATTACATACATATACATTCAGTTCAGTTCCCTGGGAACTGCATACTAAGCATAAATAAAATTAGCTGTGGAATCTGCAACGCAAGCATAAATTAATCATGTTCATAATTTGTATATAGGCGAAGGCTTGTTGCGAGCAAGTTCCAAACAGTAGCATACCAAGGTTCAGATTACTAGATGATGCACGGTGCACAAAATATATGTTTGTACAAATGAATGAATGTGTCAATTGAATCTCAGGCCGTACCAAAGCGAGCCAAAATATATGTATGTACAAATGTATTAATATGTATGTAAGAGTCAATGTGTTTTAAGACATTCCAAAACGGGTTGAAATATATGTTTGTACAAATGAATGAATAACTTAATAAGTGAATTCTACAATAGGGGGACTCATGATAGCATATAAACTTATAAGGTGTAAAATTATATCCATTTACACACGCGGTTATATGAACGCACCTAGTAATACTCTTGATAAACTTGATTGTTTTTCAGCTGTATTATTTCCAAAAAAATTTTTTTGATTGTTATACAAATTAAAAAATACCAAGATTAAGTGAAAAAACAAAACTAAAACGCCTTTACTTGCTGATGTTGGAGATTTTTGATGAAAATGCCGTCTGTAATGTCTGCAAGGTTGCATTCCTTTGAGTTTACCGCGTTTACACAATGAAATGTGCGCGTAAATTTATACAAATTGTGTAAATGATTTTTCATACAAAATTTGACAGCTCGTGCGTAAACTAGATAAATGTATACGTTTACACACTTTATAAGGCATTTATACGGTTACATGAGTCCCCCTAATGTAACTCCGTTGGTACACCATACCTTGCAACCCAACGTTTGTAACCACTTCTGCTACTGTTTCCGCTTCTTCGTTTAGGATTGGGTATACTTCTGGCCATTTACTGAAATAATCCATAACCACCAGTACGTACTTGTTTCCGCGGTTGCTAGTTGGAAATGGACCTGCGACATCCATGGCGATGCTTTCAAATGGTGCGCCTGAAATATACTGCTTCATCTGGCCATGACTTCGGGTTTTGGGCCCTTTCGCTCTGCTGCAAACCTCGCAGTTGGCGATCCACTCCCTGACCGACTAACGGCAACCAACCCAATAGAATCTCTGGTTAATCTTCTCTAGCGTCTTCGTGATTCCAAGATGACCTCCACTTGGACCATTATGCAGCTCGCTGAGCACGTCAGGAATCCTCTTTCTGGGAACAACTATCAGTTTCTTCTTGCATTGACCATCCTCACTCTCCCATACTCGATGCAAGCAACCGGATATCAATTCTAAACTGTTCCACTGTGCCCAATATGACTTCGCAATGGGACTCTCTGCTGACATCTTTTCTCTGTTTGATCTTTCGTTTCGTTCGAGCCCTTGCATAACATGTGACAAATCTGTATCTTCTAGCTGACACTTTCTTAGTTGTTCCTTGTCCCATTCATCCGTACATGTTATAGTCATTAGCCGGACATCTATAATGTCTTCTTTAGCATCGGCCTTTGAACAGTGCTTGCATTCCAAACTACATGGTCTTCGTGACATTGCATCAGCATTTCCATGGGTACTACCTTTTCGATGCTCAATGGAAAAGTCATAGCTTTGTAGTCGCTCGATCCACCGTGCCAATTGTCCTTCCGGATTACGGAACTGCAGAAGCCATTTCAACGCTGCGTGATCTGTCCTGACGCGGAATCACTGGCCGTAGAGGTATTTGTGAAAATGTTTAATGCACTCTACCAATGCCAACAGCTCTCTCCGTGTAACGCAATAGTTCCTCTCTGGTTTTCCAATCGAACGGCTGTAATATGCAACTACCTTATCTTGGCCATCGACCAGTTGTGATAAAACGCATCCTATAGCATATCCACTCGCATCTGTATCTAGAATAAATGTTAGTCCTGGAATCGTATATGCCAACATTGGGCCAGTGCACAAACGCTCCTTCAATGTTTGGAAAGCCACCTCTTGCTCCTTATTTCATTCAAAAGCTTTATTTTTTCTTGTAAGCTCATAGAGGCTATGGGCAATGCTGGAAAAGATTGGCACAAATCGGCGATAATATGTGCACAACCCAAGGAAACTTCTCAATTCATGCAGGTTCAGTGGTCTTGGCCAATACTTTAGTGCCTCTATCTTTTCATTCGCAGTACAGGTGCCTTTGGTCGTTACCTTGTGACCCAAATAATTTACTTCCTTTTTAAACAGCGAACACTTTATGGGACTTAGTTTCAGACCAGCGCCAGCTATTCTCTGGAAAATGTCCTCTAAGTTTTTAAGATGTTCATCAAAGTTCTTGCCCAATACGATGATGTCGTCCAGGTACACCAACCATGTTTTCCAATGTAGTCATTTCAATACCTGATACATGAGTCTCTCGAAAGTAGCTGGTGCATTGCATAGTCCAAAGGGCATTACTGTAAATTGCCAAAGACCATCTCCGACGCTGAAGGCAGTATTCTCTTTGTCTTCCTCCTTCACCTCCATTTGCCAGTAGCCACTTTTCAAGTCAAGTGTGGAAAACCATTTCTTACCAGAGAGCGAGTCCAGAGTGTCGTCAATTCTTGGCAATGGGTAGCTATCCTTTTTCGTGACATCGTTCAACTTGCGGTAGTCCACGCAAAACCTCATTTTCCCATCCTTTTTTTCACAAGTACCACAGGTGAGCTCCCTGGACTAGCTGATGGTTCGATGACGCCGCTGTCGCTCATTTCTTGTACGATTTGACTCACAACTTCCCTTTTCGCCAGTGGAACACTGCGAGGAGCTTGGCGTATCGGCCTCGCGTCTCCAGTGTCAATTTGATGTTTCAAAACATTGGTTCGGCCTGGTTTGGAGCCATCCTGGTCAAATATGTTTGCGTACTTTAGCAGCAGTTGCTTTGCCTTACTCTGATAACCTTCCTCTAGCCCCTCCGTCCATGCCGTGATGTCATTTGAAAGATCAGTTTTACTAGATGATACGTGTTCCTGGAGCTGTTCACAGTTAATAATTACTTCAGCCTCTTGCCATCTTCCCAAAATAGCTCCTTTGTTCAGTTTGAGTTGTGACTTGAACTCATTGAGTACTCTTACCGGAATACGTCCATCTTGTTTGTTTGTCCCGCAATCTTCATCAACCTTTGCCCAGATGACTGCTTCTGATTTTGGTGGTATTTGCTGACTCTCTTCCACCAGCACTCGTTTACTGCTGCAGCCTCTCTCGTAGCCGAAATTAAGTGGTACATCCATGTTCTTATATCGCATCGTCTTGCTTTGCATGTCGATCTTGATGCCCTGGTCGATTAAGAAGTCCACTCCAATTATAATTTCATCAACAATCTCTGCCACTATAATATTGTGTACTACCGTGACGTTCCCAATTGCGACTTCACATGCTACTTCTCCTAGAACCGTGCTGTCATCTCCAGTGGCTGTAGGCAATCTTGCTTCATGCAATGGTCTTATCTTCTTGTTGACTAAATCCGCTCGAATGACGGAATGAGATGCACCCGTATCTACAGTCAGTAAACGTTCCTTTCCATCCACATGTCCTCCGACAGTAAGATTGTTTGACCTTCTTCCAATTTGCGAGATAGAGATTATGGGGCATTAAATTGATGGAGCCAGATGTCGCCCCTTGCGGCTGACTCGCTTTAGCTTAACGACTGACTAGATTTGGAGATTTTCTCATCTCCTTCAGCTCTGCCTTTACAGCCATCCAAATTGTTGGTACTATTGGGATTGGTACTGCAATAACGTGCAATATGCCCTGGCTTTCCACACTTAAAGCATTTGGTGGCACCATCATTTTTCTGCTGCGTTCCTTTTAATGCTTCTAAAATTGTGTCTACCCAGTCTGGTTTTTCTACTTCCACGCGATGAGTTGTGTACGCTGGCTTACTCAAAAGTGAGGCAGTTCCCTGAGTTAGTGCATGGGATACTGTTTCAGCAAATTTTTGCTTTGGGCTTGCGTATGTAGCTCGCTTTGTTTCGACGTCCCGTATGCCATTTATAAAACCCTGAATGTTTACCCTTTCAGTGTATTCAACAGGTGCGTCCGCATTTGCAAGATGAGCCAATCTTTCAATGTCTGAAGCAAACTCCTGCAAAGTCTCGTTAGATTTTTGGTAGCGGTTTTGCAATTCTATTTGGTAGATCTGTTTCCTATGCTCGCTTCCGTAACGTCTCTCGCCAGCGGCTATCAATGTTTCATAACTGTTCCGTTCGTACTCTGGAATAGTCTGTAAGGTTTCAGCTGCAGGCCCTTTCAATGCCACGAACAGTGCAGCAACTATATCTTCAGTATTCCAGTTGTTCACTGCTGATGCCTTCTAAAATTGAAGTTTAAAGACCTGGAAAGGAACAGAGCCGTCAAAGGATGGAGTTTTTGCCTTCGGATTGCTTGCTGAAAAAGCTGGTCGATTTAGTTGTAACTGCTCCATGCGACCTTTTAATTCATCTACTTCTGCCTGAAATTGAGCCGTTTTTGCATCCTGTGCTTCCAGTTTTGATGATACCTGTTCCAAAATTTCTGCAGACATTTCAGATATACGTGCCTCTTGCGCTTCCAATTTAGATACCATATATGTCTTTTGCTCTTCCAGTTGAGATGACACTTGCGACGTCATTTCTGAAATACGTGCCTCCCGTGATTCCAGTTGGGATGCTATATATCTCTTTTGTTCTTCCAGTTGAGTTTCCGTCATGGATGTTATACGTGTCTCCTGTGACTCCATCTTGGATGTTATACGTGTCTCCTGTGATTCCGTTTGAGATGCTATTGTCGACGTTTGAGCAGATATTGCATCCAAAATCGTGTACAAGTCTGTTCTCGTAATTGTCTGCGATGTTTCATTTTTCTCTTAAATTTTTGTTGTCTCCTCGCCATCAAGAGGAAAGACATACTCTTCCACGTTAATTCCCTCTAATTCCATTGCCTTTCGTAGTCGTGCCTGAAGTTCGAGTTTATTGCCGGTTGTATTCAATCCACGGCTCTCCACCTCCTTATTCAGTTGCTGGATCTAAAATTCCCTCCACTTTGCCATGTCCAAGTTGTATTCGCAATCTTCGGAATTTATTCAACAATTCCTCTTCTGACACCAATTGTAACGAATTTAGTGCAATTCCTCTTATTTGCAACCTTCTACTAACGTTCGTATCGCAAACTGTTGAATAAATAACTCCAATATTTAATAATGCAAAATGGTCTTTATTAAAGTACTTCACAATAACACTGATACTTCGCAACCAATAGCTTGCTTAAATGAAACTGATTGTCGTGCCTCTACTGTTGCTGCCTTTTATACTCTCTGGTTTCCTCGTTGCATACTTCTAGGCTTTTCTATTCTAGAATTTACTAGCTAGTATCAGCTACATTCATAGCTTCTCAAGCTACGTTTATAGCTTCTCATATGCGCGTATTAACGTGAGTAAATTATTGCCTTCTTTTGGGAGCATCTCAGATAAGATATATGCATATGTTTGTGCGTCTTTTCTCCGCTGCTCGTATGGACATATGGGTAGATATAATGATTGATTTAATGATGTGCATACAAGTCACTGCTTAGCATCGGCTTAGAGATGATAGTATCCCTTAGTGTTGCAAATATTCGTCACAATACTAATAAAATTCGCAATTCAACAATATCAACTATCTTACGGCTAAATATGGAAACTACTAATATCTAATATATATATGGGTTGCAGAATACTAATAATAAAGAATTCGTTATTGAAAAATATGTAGAAAGGAAAAAGAAGCTAAGTTGGACAATTAGGCACTCAAAGAAAGATCAAGATACCGAAAGTCAAACGGAAATGTTTATTTAATAGAAAAATCATGATGCAAAAAAAAACAAGAAAAAAAAACAAAAGGAAACTCTAAAATGAAACTTAAAATTAACAAGTAAGGAAGGCTAAGTTCGGATGTAACCGAACACTACATACTCAGTTGAGAGCTATGGAGACAAAATAAGGGAAAATCACTATGTAGGAAAATGAACCTCGGGTAACCCTGGAATGTGTTTGTATGACATGCGTATCAAATGGCAGGTATTAAAGAGTATTTTAAGAGGGAGTGGGCCATAATTATATAAGTGGACACCTTTTCGAGATATCGCCATAAAGGTGGACCAGCGCTGACTCTAGAATTTGTTTGTACGATATGGGTATCAAATGGAAGGTTGTAATGAGTATTTTAAAACGGAGTGGGGCTTAGTTCTATAGGTGGACGCCTTTTCGAGATATCGCCATAAAGGTGGACCAGGGGTGACCTTGGAACTTATTTGTACGATATGGGTATCAAATGAAAGGTGTTAATGAGTATTTTAAAAGGAAGTGGGCCTTAGCTCTATAGGTGGACGCCTTTTCGGGATATCGTTATAAAGGTGGACCAGGGGTGACTCTAGAATTTGTTTGTACGATATGGGTATCAAATGCAAGGTGTTAATGAGAATTTTAAAAGGGAGTGGGCCTTAGTTCTATAGGTGGACGCCTTTTCGGGATATCGTTATAAAGGTGGACCAGGGGTGACTCTAGAATTTGTTTGTACGATATGGGTATCAAATGCAAGGTGTTAATGAGTATTTTAAAAGGGAGTGGGCCTTAGTTCTATAGGTGGACGCCTTTTCGAGATATTGCCATAAAGGTGGACCAGGGGTGACTCTAGAATTAATTTGGACGATATGGGTATCAAATGAAAGGTGTTAATGAGTATTTTAAAAGTGGGTGGGCTTTAGTTCTATAGGTGGACGCCTTTTTGGGATATCGTTATAAAGGTGGACCAGGGTTGACTCTAGAATGCGTTTGTACATTATGGGTATCAAACGAAAGGTGATAATGAGTATTTTAAAAGGGAGTGAGCCTTAGTTCTATAGGTGGACGGCTTTTCGATATATCGCCATAAAGGTGGACCAGGGGTGACTCTATAATGTGTTTGTACAATATGGGTGTCAAATTAAAGGTATTAATAAGAATTTTAAAAGGGAGTGATGGTAGTTGTATATGTGAAGGCGTTTTCGAGATATCGACCAAAATGTGGAACAGGGTGACCCAGAACATCATCTGTCGGGTACCGCTAATTTATTTATATATGTAATACCACGAACAGTATTCCTGCCATGATTCCAAGGGCTTTTGATTTCGCCCTGCAGAACTTTTTCATTTCCTTTTACTTAATATGGTAGGTGTCACACCTATTTTACAAAGTTTTTTTCTAAAGTTATATTTTGCGTCAATAAACCAATCCAATTACCATGTTTAAACCCCTTTTTCGTATTTGGTATAGAATTATGGCACTTTTTTCATTTTTCGTAATTTTCGATATCGAAAAAGTGGGCGTGGTCATAGTCAGATTTCGGCCATTTTTTATACCAATAGAAAGTGAGTTCAGATAATTATGTCAACTGAGTTTAGTAAAGATATATCAATTTTTGCTCAAGTTATCGTGTTAATGGCCGAGCGGAAGGACAGACGGTCGACTGTGTATAAAAACTGGGCGTGGCTTCCACCGATTTCGCCCTTTTTCACAGAAAACAGTTATCGTCCCAGAATCCAAGCCGGTACCAAATTTCACAAGGATTGGTAAATTGTTGTTCGACTTATGGCATTAAATGTATCCTAGACAAATCAAATGAAAAAGGGCGGAGCCACGCCCATTTTGAAATTTTGTTTTATTTTTGTATTTTGTTGCACCATATCATTACTGGAGTTGAATGTTGACATAATTTACCTATGTATTGTAAAGATATAAAATTTTTTGTAAAAATTTCACTTAAAAAAAAAAATTTTTTAAAGTGGGCGTGGTCGTTCTCCGATTTTGCTAATTTTTATTAAGCATACATATAGTAATAAGAGTAAAGTTCCTGCCAAATTTCATCATGATATCTTCAACGACTGCCAAATTACAGCTTGCAAAACTTCT
Organism: Eurosta solidaginis; assembly: GCF_040869045.1. NCBI lineage: Eukaryota > Metazoa > Arthropoda > Insecta > Diptera > Tephritidae > Eurosta > Eurosta solidaginis. Next base: position 169,370,535 of record NC_090324.1, read on the forward strand.
AAATTACCTTCTTTTAAAAGTGGGCGGTGCCACACTCCTTGTCCAAAATTTTACTTATTTTCTATTCTGCGTCATAAGTTCAACGCACCTACCAAGTTTCATCGCTTTATCCCTCTTTGGTAATGAATTATCTCAATTTTTCGATTTTTCGAAATTTTCGTTATCGAAAAAGTGGGCGTGGTTATATTCCGATATCGTTCATTTTAAATAGCGATCTGAGATGAGCGCCCAGGAATCTACATACCAAATTTCGTTAAGATATCTCAAAATTTACTCAAGTTATCGTGTTAAGGGACAGACGGACGGACGGACGGACATGGCTTAATCAAATTTCTTTTCGATACTGATGATTTTGATATATGGAAGTCTATATCTATCTCGATTCCTTTATACCTGTACAACCAACCGTTATACAATCAAAGTTAATATACTCTGTGAGCTCTGCTCAACTGAGTATAAAAATTACTGAACAGGAAATATGAAAAGAGCTTTAACGTAAAAGAAAAAATGATGTATATTGGAACGATTTTCCCTCATCCCTTGTCAAATTTGGTTTTGAGACAAACCCTGTCGGAAAATCAACAAAACAATATAAGTCAGTAAAAGGAAAACTAAGAATGCCAAAAATGATCAAATTGAAAATTATTAAAGAACAAAAAACTGTAACATGACACAGAAACTCAAAAATGAAAAAATCTTATTTGCAACTAAATAATTGTACTTAGCGAGCCGCCACTGTATTCCAATTGTTCATCGCTCATCACCCTCTTGGCTTCCAATAGGGTTTTTTATTTATTTATTTATTAAACATTTTCTTAATGCATATTTTAAATAAATTACAATACTGAAATTGAATATTACTATATAGCATAAGAAAGTACATGGCATTTTTTATATTAAATTTTAAAATTTTTATTTGTTGTTTTTCGGCCTTCAATATTTAAATTGTTAAATTTTTCGAGCTCAAGGCCACGCATAAATAAAAACCAAATATTTTATATCTTTCAATAAATATACTTGTTAAATGTTAATCGATATTTCGACCTCAATCTGAGATCATCCTCAGGACTGAAAGGTTACAAAACAATAAAAACATCAAAAAGTGCATTTTACGTACATCCTTATAACACAACTTACACTCTTGGCTGTGCCTGATCGACTAATTTTAAAAGATTACATATTAAACGAATATAAACAATATAATGTAAACAAATAAATACCGTAAATATAAACAAATTTTGACAAAAACAACCATGTACAAATTTCTCCAACTGTACGTCGCGCTCAGCATACACATATATGTACATATATCAGCTACAGGTAAACTGTTGTTGTCTAACATTATAATACGAATATTGGTGGGACATTAAACTAACAAATTACTCTCAAAGCGCTTTTTTGTTTCTGCTTATTAGCTGCCTATAGGCCGAAGCACAACTTTCCGTGTCTGTTTTAAAATTTATCCGTTTGTCGCTCTCTATATTGATAATATGAAGCATTTCAAGTATGTATCTCTTGTTATATTGCTTCTCTTGTTGCAAAATTCTCACATTGTCTAAATCTGGACAATGTCCCGTAGCGCTACAATGATGTGTTAAGGCTGTTTTGTTATCGTTCAAATTATTTCTGTTTTTTATATTCGACTTGTGTCCGGAAATCCTTGTCTTAAGCTTAGATTTAGTTGTCCCCACATATACTTTATTGCATAAGTGGGACCCTTCACCATTGCAATTAGTTTGGTATATTACGTTGGATTTCTCGTATTTTTCAATCCTGCTTTTCATGTTGCTGTATATTTGTCGTAGAGTGTTGTCGTACGTGAAAGCTATTTGGAACTTGTCCCGGTCATATATATTTGAGTTCTTCAGTCTCTTGGACAAGCCTGGAATGTATGTGGCTGTCTTGAATATTTTCTTGGCATCCTGTCTGATCTCAGTAGTATTAGGTCTAGCGTAAAAAGCTCGTATGTAGCTATTGATTAAAGATAGAGGAAAATCGTTGTCTGTTAATATTTCCTTGATCAGGGCAACATTTTCTTCATGGTAACATGCGTCGCTAATAGAGAGAACTTTTCTGACAAAGTTCTTTGCCGTATTTACTATGATTCTTCTTTCATGCTTGGAATAAAAGTTTATTAATCTCCCAGACGCAGTGGGTTTTTGTACCATTTGAATGTAAGTTTATTGTTATGTCTTATTACCATCGTATCTAAGAATGGTAATTTTCCGTCAACTTCTATCTCTGACGTGAAATTTATAGACTTCATGTAGCTATTTAGAGTGGCCACCGTTTCTTGGACTTTATCTGTTTTGACGAGAGCAAATATATCATCCACATATTTCGTTAGCAAACGTGGTTTATGGGGAAAATCTTCCATGAATTTGTTCAGCAATTCCTCCATTACAATATCTGCAATGACTGGCGATGCTGGGAATCCCATAGGCATTCCATAGCGCTGTTCATATATTTTGTCTCTAAATTTAAAATACCTGTTGTCCTTTATGCAGAATCGTACTACCCCAAGAAATAAGTCCTTCGTTAACGAAGTGTGGCTTTTTATCAAATCCCACTTATTCTCAATAATTTTCATCGCATGGTCTACTGGAACGCCATGGAAAAGAGATACCACATCAAAAGAAACTAGACTTTAATCGTCATTTATATATGTCTTTTTTATTTTGTCTTTAAACTCGATTGAGTCTTTTACGTTGAAAATGGAAGATTTTGTTATGTTCTGAAGTATGTTAGTGAGGTATTTACACATACTATATGATGGCGAATTTACTGACGAACATATTGGTCTCAATGGAATTCCTTCCTTGTGGATCTTCGGTAGACCATAGAGTCTCGGCGCATTTGCTGTTTGGCTTAGCAAACGGTATTTTTCACTCAGACTAATCATTTTGTTTTTAAACATCTTTTCGACAAATTCATTATTCTTTTCTTGGAGTTTGTTGGTGGGATCTCTTTTCAGAACTCTGTATGACGTGATGTCATTAACTATTTTCCCTAACTTCGTTTCATATTCAGATTTTTCCAAAACCACTGTAACATTACCTTTATCTGCACTGAGGACCAGTAGGTGTTTATTGTTATTGAGGAGCTCTTTTGCTGAATGTAGGGTGGCTAAAACAAAATTATCTCTCGTATTATAATTTGGTCTTTTCAGGTGATCCCGTATTAATGTGGTTAAATTATTTCTTTCTGTCTCTTGTCTTTCTCTGTCTCCGATGGTTTGTATACAGTCCTCTCCGTCTGCTATTATCTTAAAAAGTGGAAAATTTTTCGTTTTTGTTGGCAAAGCATATTTTGGACCTAACGAGAGAAGCCACTGAGTGTCAGCTGGTATATTTGTTGATGTTGTGTTACAAAACCACTGGGGAATGTGTTTGATGTTTAGTAGTTGTTTTTGTTCGTCTTTAAGTCTATAAAATTTGTCCGTTTGTGTTTTCTTGATTTTTGTTGTAAGTTTGTTAGTTAGCAGAGTTTCACTCTCGAAAAATACGACGGAATCTTCCTCATTTAAGTGTTGTTTTAAATTTGTTGTTAGTTTATTTACCTCCTTTTCCTTTTTCTTCCGAAGTTCGTGCTTGATTTTGATAATTATATTTAATAATTTCTTTCGGACTGTTACCAAATATGAAGACGCTGCTTTGTTGATCTTTGATGAAATTTTCTCGTTTTTGATGTTGCATTCAAGGGTGTATACAATGTTTTTGGTGGCATTTTTGATGAAATTTGGTATTATGCCGCTCTTCCTGCATCTACCCAAAAACTTTATCGACTCCGTCAGCCCAATCAGTTGTTGTGTGTTATATTGATAACGTTTTGTGCACCTCCTGGTCTTCATGTCATACCTGTTCTTGATGTTTTTGTAGACTCCAATTGCATTGTTGTCATTTCGGTGTGCTCTCCGATCCATAATTTTTATTTGTTGTTTTTCGGCCTTCAATATTTAAATTATTAAATTTTTCTAGCTCAAGGCCACGCATAAATAAAAACCAAATATTTTATATCTTTCAATAAATATACTTGTTTAATGTTAATCGATATTTCGACCTCAATCTGCGATCATCCTCAGGACTGAAAAGATTACAAAACAATAAAAACATCAAAAAGTGCATTTTACGTACATCCTTATAACACAACTTACACTCTTGGCTGTGCCTGATCGACTAATTTTAAAAGATTACATATTAAACGAATATAAACAATATAATGTAAACAAATAAATACCGTAAATATAAAAAAATTTTGACAAAAACAACCATGTACAAATTTCTCCAACTGTACGTCGCGCTCAGCATACATATATATATACATATATCAGCTACAGGTAAACTGTTGTTGTCTAACATTACAATACGAATATTGGTGGGACATTAAACTAACAAATTACTCTCAAAGCGCTTTTTTGTTTCTGCTTATTAGCTGCCTATAGGCCGAAGCACAATTTTCCGTGTCTGTTTTAAAATTTATCCGTTTGTCGCTCTCTATATTGATAATATGAAGCATTTCAAGTATGTATCTCTTGTTATATTGCTTCTCTTGTTGCAAAATTCTCACATTGTCTAAATCTGGACAATGTACCGTAGCGCTACAATGATGTGTTAAGGCTGTTTTGTTATCGTTCAAATTATTTCTGTTTTTTATATTCGACTTGTGTCCGGAAATCCTTGTCTTAAGCTTAGATTTAGTTGTCCCCACATATACTTTATTGCATAAATGGGACCCGTCACCATTGCAATTAATTTGGTATATTACCTTGGATTTCTCGTATTTTTCAATCCTGCTTTTCATGTTGCTGTATATTTGTCGTAGAGTGTTGTCGTACGTGAAAGCTATTTGGAACTTGTCCCGGTCATATATATTTGAGTTCTTCAGTCTGTTGGACAAGCCTGGAATGTATGTGGCTGTCTTGAATATTTTCTTGGCATCCTGTCTGATCTCAGTAGTATTCGGTCTAGCGTAAAAAGCTCGTATGTAGCTATTGATTAAAGATAGAGGAAAATCGTTGTCTGTTAATATTTCCTTGATCAGGGCAACATTTTCTTCATGGTAACATGCGTCGCTAATAGAGAGAACTTTTCTGACAAAGTTCTTTGCCGTGTTTACTATGATTCTTCTTTCATGCTTGGAATAAAAGTTTATTAATCTCCCAGACGCAGTGGGTTTTTTGTACCATTTGAATGTAAGTTTATTGTTATGTCTTATTACCATCGTATCTAAGAATGGTAATTTTCCGTCAACTTCTATCTCTGACGTGAAATTTATAGACTTCATGTAGCTATTTAGGGTGACCACCGTTTCTTGGACTTTATCTGTTTTGACGATAGCAAATATATCATCCACATATTTCGTTAGCAAACGTGGTTTATGTGGAAAATCTTCCATGAATTTGTTCAGCAATTCCTCCATTACAATATCTGCAATGACTGGCGATGCTGGGAATCCCATAGGGATTCCATAGCGCTGTTCATATATTTTGTCTCTAAATTTAAAATACCTGTTGTCCTTTATGCAGAATCGTACTACCCCAAGAAATAAGTCCTTCGTTAGCGAAGTGTGGCTTTTTATCAAATCCCACTTATTCTCAATAATTTTCATCGCATGGTCTACTGGAACGCTAGGGAAAAGAGATACCACATCAAAAGAAACTAGACTTTCATCGTCATATATATATGTCTTTTTTATTTTGTCTTTAAACTCGATTGAGTCTTTTACGTTGAAAATGGAAGATTTTGTTATGTTCTTAAGTATGTTAGTGAGGTATTTACACATACTATATGATGACGAATTTACTGACGAACATATTGGTCTCAATGGAATTCCTTCCTTTTGGATCTTCGGTAGACCATAGAGTCTCGGCGCATTAGCTGTTTTGCTTAGCTGACGGTATTTTTCACTCAGACTAATCATTTTGTTTTTAAACATCTTTTCGACAAATTCATTATTCTTTTCTTGGAGTTTGTTGGTGGGATCTCTTTTCAGAACTCTGCATGACGTGATGTCATTAACTATTTTCCCTAACTTCGTTTCATATTCAGATTTTTCCAAAACCACTGTAACATTACCTTTATCTGCACTGAGGACCAGTAGGTGTTTATTGTTACTGAGGAACTCTTTTGCTGAATGTAGGGTGTCTAAAACAAAATTATCTCTCGTATTATAATTTGGTCTTTTCAGGTGATCCCGTATTAATGTGGTTAAATTATTTCTTTCTGTCTCTTGTCTTTCTCTCTCTCCGATGGTTTGTATACAGTCCTCTCCGTCTGCTATTATCTTAAAAAGTGGAAAATTTTTCGTTTTTGTTGGCAAAGCATATTTTGGACCTAACGAGAGAAGCCACTGAGTGTCAGCTGGTATATTTGTTGATGTTGTGTTACAAAACCACTGGGGAATGTGTTTGATATTTAGTAGTTGTTTTTGTTCGTCTTTAAGTCTATAAAATTTGTCCGTTTGTGTTTTCTTGATTTTGGTGTAAGTTTGTTAGTTAGCAGAGTTTCACTGTCGAAAAATACGACGGAATCTTCCTCATTTAATTGTTGTTTTAAATTTGTTGTTAGTTTATTTACCTCCTTTTCCTTTTTCTTCCGAAGTTCGTGCTTGATTTTGATAATTATATTTAATAATTTCTTTTGGACTGTTACCAAATATGATGACGCTGCTTTGTTGATCTTTGATGAAATTTTCTCGTTTTTGATGTTGCATTCAAGGGTGTATACAATGTTTTTGGTGGAATTTTTGTTGAAATTTGGTATTATGCCGCTCTTCCTGCATCTACCCAAAAACTTTATCGACTCCGTCAGCCCAATCAGTTGTTGTGTGTTATATTGATAACGTTTTGTGCACCTCCTGGTCTTCATGTCATACCTGTTCTTGATGTTTTTGTAGACTCCAATTGCATTGTTGTCATTTCGGTGTGCTCTCCGATCCATAATTTTTATTTGTTGTTTTTCGGCCTTCAATATTTAAATTATTAAATTTTTCGAGCTCAAGGCCACGCATAAATAAAAACCAAATATTTTATATCTTTCAATAAATATACTTGTTTAATGTTAATCGATATTTCGACCTCAATCTGCGATCATCCTCAGGACTGAAAAGATTACAAAACAATAAAAACATCAAAAAGTGCATTTTACGTACATCCTTATAACACAACTTACACTCTTGGCTGTGCCTGATCGACTAATTTTAAAGGATTACATATTAAACGAATATAAACAATATAATGTAAACAAATAAATACCGTAAATATAAACAAATTTTGACAAAAACTTCCATGTACAAATTTCTCCAACTGTACGTCGCGCTCAGCATACATATATATGTACATATATCAGCTACAGGTAAACTGTTGTTGTCTAACATTATAATACGAATATTGGTGGGACATTGAACTAACAAATTACTCTCAAAGCGCTTTTTTGTTTCTGCTTATTAACTGCCTATAGGCCGAAGCACAATTTTCCGTGTCTGTTTTAAAATTTATCCGTTTGTCGCTTTCTATATTGATAATATGAAGCATTTCAAGTATGTATCTCTTGTTATATTGCTTCTCTTGTTGCAAAATTGACCGGGACAAGTTCCAAATAGCTTTCACGTACGACAACACTCTACGACAAATATACAGCAACATGAAAAGCAGGATTGAAATATACGAGAAATCCAAAGTAATATACCAAATTAATTGCAATGGTGACGGGTCCCACTTATGCAATAAAGTATATGTGGGGACAACTAAATCTAAGCTTAAGACAAGGATTTCCGGACACAAGTCGAATATAAAAACAGAAATAATTTGAACGATAACAAAACAGCCTTAACACATCATTGTAGCGCTACGGGACATTGTCCAGATTTAGACAATGTGAGAATTTTGCAACAAGAGAAGCAATATAACAAGAGATACATACTTGAAATGCTTCATATTATCAATATAGAGAGCGACAAACGGATAAATTTTAAAACAGACACGGAAAATTGTGCTTCGGCCTATAGGCAGCTAATAAGCAGAAACAAAAAAGCGCTTTGAGTGTAATTTGTTAGTTTAATGTCCCACCAATATTCGTATTATAATGTTAGACAACAACAGTTTACCTGTAGCTGATATATGTACATATATATGTATGCTGAGCGCGACGTACAGTTGGAGAAATTTGTACATGGTTGTTTTTGTCAAAATTTGTTTATATTTACGGTATTTATTTGTTTACATTATATTGTTTATATTCGTTTAATATGTAATCTTTTAAAATTAGTCGATCAGGCACAGCCAAGAGTGTAAGTTGTGTTATAAGGATGTACGTAAAATGCACTTTTTGATGTTTTTATTGTTTTGTAATCTTTTCAGTCCTGAGGATGATCCCAGATTGAGGTCGACATATCGATTAACATTAAACAAGTATATTTATTGAAAGATATAAAATATTTGGTTTTTATTTATGCGTGGCCTGGAGCTCGAAAAATTTAATAATTTAAATATTGAAGGCCGAAAAACAACAAATAAAAATTATGGATCGGAGAGCACACCGAAATGACAACAATGCAATTGGAGTCTACAAAAACATCAAGAACAGGTATGACATGAAGACCAGGAGGTGCACAAAACGTTATCAATATAACACACAACAACTGATTGGGCTGACGGAGTCGATAAATTTTTTGGGTAGATGCAGGAAGAGCGGCATAATACCAAATTTCATCAAAAATGCCACCAAAAACATTGTATACACCCTTGAATGCAACATCAAAAACGAGAAAATTTCATCAAAGATCAACAAAGCAGCGTCATCATATTTGGTAACAGTCCAAAAGAAATTATTAAATATAATTATCAAAATCTAGCACGAACTTCGGAAGAAAAAGGAAAAGGAGGTAAATAAACTAACAACAAATTTAAAACAACAATTAAATGAGGAAGATTCCGTCGTATTTTTCGAGAGTGAAACTCTGCTAACAGACAACAAAAATCAAGAAAACACAAACGGACAAATTTTATAGACTTAAAGACGAACAAAAACAACTACTAAACATCAAACACATTCCCCAGTGGTTTTGTAACACAACATCAACAAATATACCAGCTGACACTCAGTGGCTTCTCTCGTTAGGTCCAAAATATGCTTTGCCAAAAAAAACGAAAAATTTTCCACTTTTTAAGATAATAGCAGACGGAGAGGACTGTATACAAACCATCGGAGACAGAGAAAGACAAGAGACAGAAAGAAATAATTTAACCACATTAATACGGGATCACCTGAAAAGACCAAATTATAATACGAGAGATAATTTTGTTTTAGACACCCTACATTCAGCAAAAGTGTTCCTCAGTAACAATAAACACCTACTGGTCCTCAGTGCAGATAAAGGTAATGTTACAGTAGTTTTGGAAAAATCTGAATATGAAACGAAGTTAGGGAAAATAGTTAATGACATCACGTCATACAGAGTTCTGAAAAGAGATCACACCAACAAACTCCAAGAAAACAATAATGAATTTGTCGAAAAGATGTTTAAAACAAAATGATTAGTCTGAGTGAAAAATACAGTCCTCTAAGCAAAACAGCTAATGCGCCGAGACTCTATGGTCTACCGAAGATCCACAAGGAAGGAATTCCATTGAGACCAATATGTTCGTCAGTAAATTCGCCATCATATAGTATGTGTAAATACCTCACTAACATACTTAAGAACATAACAAAATCTTCCATTTTCAACGTAAAAGACTCAATCGAGTTTAAAGACAAAATAAAAAAAGACATATATATATGACGATGAAAGTCTAGTTCCTTTTGATGTGGTATCTCTTTTCCCTAGCGTTCCAGTAGACCATGCGATGAAAATTATTGAGAATAAGTGGGATTTGATAAAAAGCTACACTTCGTTAACGAAGGACTTATTTCTTGGGGTAGTACGATTCTGCATAAAGGACAACAGGTATTTTAAATTTAGAGACAAAATATATGAACAGCGCTATGGAATGCCTATGGGATCCCCAGCATCGCCAGTCATTGCAGATATTGTAATGGAGGAATTGCTGAACAAATTCATGGAAGATAAAACACGTTTTCTAACGAAATATGTGGATGATATATTTGCTATCGTCAAAACAGATAAAGTCCAAGAAACGGTGGCCACTCTAAATAGCTACATGAAGTCTATAAATTTCACGTCAGAGATAGAAGTTGACGGAATATTACCATTCTTAGATACGATGGTAATAAGACATAACAATAAACTTACATTCAAATGGTACAAAAAACCCACTGCGTCTGGGAGATTAATAAACTTTTATTCCAAGCATGAAAGAAGAATCATAGTAAACACGGCAAAGAACTTTGTCAGAAAAGTTCTCTCTATTAGCGACGCATGTTACCATGAAGAAAATGTTGCCCTGATCAAGGAAATATTAACAGACAACGATTTTCCTCTATCTTTAATCAATAGCTACATACGAGCTTTTTACGCTAGACCGAATACTACTGAGATCAGACAGGATGCCAAGAAAATATTCAAGACAGCCACATACATTCCAGGCTTATCCAACAGACTGAAGAACTCAAATATGTATATATGACCGGGACAAGTTCCAAATAGCTTTCACGTACGACAACACTCTACGACAAATATACAGCAACATGAAAAGCAGGATTGAAAAATACGAGAAATCCAACGTAATATACCAAATTAATTTCAATGGTGACGGGTCCCACTTATGCAATAAAGTATATGTGGGGACAACTAAATCTAAGCTTAAGACAAGGATTTCCGGACACAAGTCGAATATAAAAAACAGAAATAATTTGACCGATAACAAAACAGCCCTAACACATCATTGTAGCGCTACGGGACATTGTCCAGATTTAGACAATGTGGGAATTTTGCAACAAGGGAAGCAATATAATAAGAGATACATACTTGAAATGCTTCATATTATCAATATAGAGAGCGACAAACGGATAAATTTTAAAACAGACACGGAAAATTGTGCTTCGGCCTATAGGCAGCTAATAAGCAGAAACAAAAAAGCGCTTTGAGAGTAATTTGTTAGTTTAATGTCCCACCAATATTCGTATTATAATGTTAGACAACAACAGTTTACCTGTAGCTGATATATGTACATATATATGTATGCTGAGCGCGACGTACAGTTGGAGAAATTTGTACATGGTTGTTTTTGTCAAAATTTGTTTATATTTACGGTATTTATTTGTCTACATTATATTGTTTATATTCGTTTAATATGTAATCTTTTAAAATTAGTCGATCAGGCACAGCCAAGAGTGTAAGTTGTGTTATAAGGATGTACGTAAAATGCAGTTTTTGATGTTTTTATTGTTTTGTAATCTTTTCAGTCCTGAGGATGATCTCAGATTGAGGTCGAAATATCGATTAACATTAAACAAGTATATTTATTGAAAGATATAAAATATTTGGTTTTTATTTATGCGTGGCCTTGAGCTCGAAAAATTTAATAATTTAAATTTTAAAATAGTATTAAATGCCAGTTCACATAGTCAAATTCTTTTTCAGTGTGGGGTGTGTAGTTTTTACTAATATTATAGAACAAGTTCATAATAATTCAGATAGTTAGTTAAGATTACGATAGAGAAACAATTGATGATTAGTTAATTGGTTAAGGTTCCGATAGATAAACAGTTGGTATAGATAGAGAAATTAGATATGGTTTACAACAGCGTCCTCAGCAAGGCTTCTAGATCGTAGTGGCTAAAACTAATCAGATAAATGTTTATTTTCCTTTGAAATAGGTTAAGATTTTTTATAACCTGTACAGAAGCAGGGAGAGAGTTGAACATTTTGCACGACGTGTATGTATAAAAGCTTCTAAAGTCAGATGTCCTAGCATGCGGGATTTGTACCGATGGAAGCAGATTGCCCCTAAGGTTGTAGACTTCAGAAGGATAACTTTCTAAATACACCGATCTAATAAAGAAGGTTTTTAGGACTTTAATTAAATATAGATGACGACATGGTAATATATCTAGTCTCCTAAAAGATATCATAGCGTGAGACCTGTAGTTTGAGCCACATATACGTCTTATAATTCCCTTTTGGAGGTTTACAACGGGTGACAACTTACTAGCCGAGGTGTCACCCCAGCAGGTAATCCCATATTGATGTTTCGATTGGACTAGACCATAGTAAGCAGCTTTTAAAGTGGACATAGTGCAACACTTTTGGAGACGATAGAAGTGACGGGTAGTGTACAGAAATTATGTTTTAGTTTCTGAATATGTGTAGTATCTGAATTTATATGATAATCGATTATTGTTTCCGCACTAGTTTGTACGGACTTTACTAAAAAATTCCGAAAATTAAATTTCTTGCTGCTTGCTGTTCAACGATAACTGAATTCATTTATTTTATTTCAAAGACTTACAAGCTAACAAGTGAGAGCATGTACATATGTATATGTGCAATATGAGTAGGATAAATGTGCATGTACCTATATATTTATGTATTGCGAATACATTGCATAAATGAAGTACATATAATTCAAATGAGTATTTAAATTTTAAATTGAAATGAGAATAGATATAAAATATAAAGTTTAATAATTAAGGCATTGCAGAGTGCAAACAATTATTGATAATAGCCGTGTTTTTTAACACGCGCGTATGCGTTTCGTTTGCGCGTGTTAAAAAACGCCTATCTTCGCTTAGATAATGCTTAGGAGACCCATCTAGCGGCTGTGGTAAAACAACTAGCTACAGCAACAGGGTGTACCGAAAAGCGGAGACGCAACGCTCTGATGGCCATAGGGTATAACATATAGCTGAATCAGTTGCGATGAATTGTGGACACACATATAATACATAGAATTAATGCCCTAAATAGATTATTGGATCTAGTATTTATAAGTGACAACATTAATTGTGAAGTCAGCGAATGCTCTAATGCAGTTATTCCCAAGGATAGGCATCACCTACCACTGGTCATTACTTGTAGTTTTTATTGTTATGCGTCGGATACTTCAGATAGCAGATTAACATTCAACTTCAATTTGTGCGATTTTCCTAGATTTAACGATTTTTTAATGGAAATAAACTGGGACGAATTACTGGAGGGACTTGATACCTCTAACTGCTTCGCCACGTTCAAATCCACTCTATTTAGTCACTGTTTGGATAAAATTCCGGTAAAGCGAAAGAGGCCGTATAAACTTCCGTGGTATTCGAAAGAATTAAAAAAACTGAAGAACATAAAAAATAAATATTTGCGTAACTTCAAACGGTCAAAGAATCATATATTCTTTACTAAGTATAAGCACTATTTAAAGATATTTAATCATTTGGATAAGTTTCTGTACAATAACTATATTTATAATATTGAGTCGAATATTAAATCGAATCCTAAAACTTTTTGGAACTATATAAAGTCAAAAAAAGGCGGCTCCATTGTACCCTCTGGAGTTTTCCTTGATGATCAACCTGCGCGATCTCTAAGTGAGGCAGCGAACTTATTTGCTGAGTTTTTTAAGTCAAATTTTTCTCAGGATGATAATAATAAAGCGGTTGATTTTTCATTGGATGCCGTTAGTACCCTGAACTTCGGTACGCTTACTCTCTCCTGTGAGGATGTTAGTAAGGCTATTATTATACTTAAATCCTCATCCCAAACTGACGTTGATGGGTTTTCTTCTGTCTTGTTAAAAAACTGTCCAGCCTTGGTCTATCCGTTGACTCTGATTTTCAATAAATCATTATCATCTGGGACGTTCATCGATGATTGGAAGCTCACCTCGATTACGCCCGTTTTCAAATGTGGAAATAAGAACGATGTGCGTAACTATAGACCAATATCCAAGCTGTCCACAATCTCTAAACTTTTTGAGCATGCTGTGAATGCCAAGTTGAGTTTTGCTGTTAAATCCCTTATATCACCCAACCAGCACGGGTTTGTTGCTGATAGGTCCACGGTTTCAAATCTTGCTGTTTTTAGCGAATACTGTGTAGATTCTTTCTCTTCTGGACTACAGGTTGATTGTATTTACACTGACTTTTCCAAAGCTTTTGATAGAGTTCCTCACACAGTTCTGATAAAAAAATTAAGCTGTATCGGTTTTCATTCAACGTTTCTTTTGTGGATTCGTTCTTATTTAAGTAATAGACGCTGCGTTGTTACCATTGATGGGAAAATGTCTAGTCCGTTCGTTGCGACTTCTGGCGTTCCCCAGGGAAGTATACTAGGCCCACTTTTATTTATATTATTTATTAATGACATCAGCAGTTGTTTTTCGTTTGCAAAGTGTTTACTTTATGCAGATGACTTAAAAATATTCTCAGCTATTAAATCGCAAGAAGATGCCATAAAGCTGCAGGATGATATAAATAAGCTTCACCAATGGTGCCTGTACTCCTGTCTCTCTTTAAATACGCAAAAATGCTTCCAAATAGTTTATTCAAAATCAACTAACAATTTCTCTACAAAATACAGTATATCTAACTGTAAACTTCAATGTGTTGACGAGATTAAAGACCTGGGTGTCGTTTTTGACAAAAGGTTTTCCTTCATTAATCACATTAACTACGTAACGTCGAAAGCATATTCTATGCTCGGATTTGTACGGCGCAATGCTTCAAAATTCTCAGACCCCTATACCTTTAAGCTGCTCTACACGTCATACGTTAGATCTCACATTGAATATGCTGTCTTCATTTGGAGACCAAGCAACCAAACGGCCATTTGTAGAATTGAGAGAATTCAAAAAATTTTCCTTAAATATGCCCTTCGCCCGTTAAACTTTTCGGAGCCGATTCCTTCCTACTCTGCACGTCTTTTACTTTTAAGCCTCAAGTCTTTGGAAAATCGTAGATCTATACTGTGCTTGTCATTCATTTATAATGTTATTAATGGCTACATTGATTGCCCTTATTTGCTGGAAAGGATTCGATTTAATGTTCCCCAAAGATCTCTCAGAAATTCCTTTCCATTTTATTACGATTATTTCAGAACGAATTACGCTGGTAATGCTCCCATTACGCGTGCTATTCGGGAGCTTAACTCAATAAGTAATTCCGTTGCTCTTGATTTTTCTATACAAAGAGCTGAATTTATGAATATTTTGAAGTCTGCTTTCTAAGTAAACCGATTACTTTTAGGCATAAGTATTTTTTAAATTTTCCTTGTATCATAGTCTGTAAGGATTAAAATTCATAGACTTAAACAAATAAATAAATAAATAAATAAATAAATAAATAAATTAGTGTACAGGGTGAAACAAAGAAACATATTTCAGTTACATCTGAGTATAATGCGTATTGAAATTTAGTAGGACAAAATTTATGCGCAGCAATTTCAGAGGTGTATTTATAGTTTGTCTCTTAGCAGTCAATATAAAGTTTAAGCGTAAACGGATATACGCGTGTTAAAAAACACGGCTATTAATAACTTTGAATTCAGTGATTACATGCGAGATTACATGTTAGTTATAACTTGAATTATAATAGCGAAAGTGATATATATATATACATATGAAATGTATGATGATTAAATGTATGAAATATAATAGCCAAAGTGATACTTATACGTATTAGAGTTGTTCTCCAACATTCCGGCCCCGTTGAACGTCCTGCGGTCTTCAAAAGACATTTGATGGAAGCATCGCCAATTTTTGGATTGCACGGCGGCATATAACAGTTGCCGTTTTTACATCTGCCCCACGTACTTCACCGTCGGCGCCGGTTTTGATACCGGTTGCCCTTCCCAGCATCCACCTTTGGGGTGGCAAATTGTCGTCGTGCACCAGTACGAGGGTACCAATTTTCAAATTGGGCTGTGGCTTCTTTCATCGAGTTCGCGCCTGTAGACTGAGTATGTATTCCCGTTGCAAGGCGGACCAGAACTGTGCCTTCAGGTACGAGAGCCGCTGCCAGCGATCTAAGTAGCGCAGTTTCTCTGTTGGTTCGTGAGCTTCGGGCATTGCTGTGAGCGAATCTCTGATTAGCATATGTGCGAGAGTTATTGCTTCGCCATCGGTCGGATTGTCGGATGCGCCTGCGATTGGAGGCGAATTGAGAATTGCCTCTGCCTCTATCAAAACGGTGCCCAGCTCCTCGAACGTTAGTGCGGTGTCGCCGATTACGCGCACTAATAGATGCTTGGCGCTATTCACGGCTGCCTCCCATAGCCCTCCGAAATGTGGTGCGCGTGGGGGTATAAAAACGAATTACATGCCTTTCTCTGCTGCGAAATGTAGATTTCTTTGCGTTTGGCGTCGTCTTCGAGGAGTTTGGAGAGTTCTTTGAGGCGTGCGTTGGCGCCGACGAAATTCTTTGCGTTGTCGCAATATAGCTTTTCTGGGACTCCGCAATGTCCGACGAACCTTTTGAGTACAGATAAAAAAGCATTAGTTGAAAGATCAGACACGGGTTCTATATGTACAGACTTTGAACTGAAACAAACAAAAATAGCAATATAAGATTTATAAGGTGGTCGCCCTCTCAGTTTGTGAGTGGTATAAATAGGCCCACAAAAATCGACTCCGCAAATAAGAAACGGTCTGACGGATCGCAATCTATCTCGTGGTAAATCACCCATTATTTGATTCATTAGTTTCGGCCTGTATTTAAAGCAGCGAACGCACTCATGAACTACCTTTCTAGCCACATCTCTCGCGCTGATGAGCGACAATTTTTGTCGCATCAACCCGATTAAAATTTTTGGACCTGCATGAACATTGGACTTGTGTAAATGTTCAATATATTGGTGCACAAAGGTTGATGATTTTGGCAACAACAATGGAAATTTCACATCTTCCGGAAATTCTGAGTTTTTGAGACGACCTCCGACGCGAATCAGTGACAAACTCCAATTTTCTTCCTGTTGCTCTTGTATGAAGGGGTTAAGCTTTTGAATATTTGCTTTTGGATAATCGCCCTTTTTTAATTGATATATTACTTCTGCCAATTCCAACCTTTGAACCGCTTCTACCATTTTTAGAAATGTCCAATTATATTCAGTTGCGGTTATATCCATATTTTTGGTGGCTGTAAGCGGCTTTATGAATCTATATATGTATGCAACGATTCGTACAATTTTGTTAAAGTATGATATAGAGTCAATGAAATTTAAAATTATATTTTCCTTTACCCCTGGATTCAGTATGGTTTTAACATGTTTAATCTCTGATGTGCATCGCTTTCTGCTGGTTCAAATTTTATGTTTTTTGTCCAGTTTGTCGAATCTGTTACTAGAAAATTTGGACCTTCAAGCTACAGAGGCTGTATTAATTGATCAATATCACATCCGCGTGAGGCTAGGTCAACGGGGTTTTGTTTACTTTGCACATGTCTCCATTCAATATTAGTTGTTTTTTCTTGGATCTCAGCTATTTTCGCGACGAATGTTGATAGAGTTGATGAATGCTTTTTCAACCAATATAGCAAACAATATATATTTTCAATTAGTAGAGTTTTGAAAGTGGCTCAATTGCTTCATAGAGTCTTGTGAGCAGTAATGCGGCGCAAAGTTCCGCGGCAGGCTTTTGGTTTTTAAAGGCGCTACTTTAGATTTGGCCGTTAATAGTCGCGATGTTACGACATTGTTATGTGAGCTTCGAATATATATACAACAACCATATGCGCGTTGCGAAGCATCACAAAAGCCATGGATTTGTATGCTTTCATTGGGCGATATATTAACAAACCGAGATACCTCCATCTTATTTACTTGAGCCAAATCTTCAGATAACTTTTGTCATGATGTCTCAATACTTTGGGGAATTGATTCATCCCAAGCCAACTTTAATAGCCATAATTCTTGCAATTATATTTTTGATTTGACAATAATTGGACAAAGCAAGCCTAATGGGTCAAATATTCGCGACGACACTGATATAATATTTCTTTTTGTGGCCTTTATTTTATGTGAGTGTCGGTCGATTTTAAAATTTATTACGTCCTTTTTCGGAGACCAAGTAACTCCGAGGGCTTTGATTGTGCCACTTCCAACGACTTTTCCTCATTGTCGTTTTTAAACAAATTTGGATGATTGGAGTGCCACTTTGCAAGGCTGAATCCCCCGGCCCTTAAAATCGTAACGACCTCTTTTTGAATTTGTTGCAATTCATCTATGTTGTCAGCGCCCGATAGCATGCCGTCCACGTAAGACTCCTCACGGACTACCTTACAACCTAGTGGATATTGTTCGGAGTACATATCGCTTAACTCCTTCAAGCATCGAATGGCTAAATACGGTGCGGGCGCTGCACCATATGTGACAGTGTTTAGGCAACATTTTTAGATTGGGTCTAGTGGGCTTTCTCTGTACAAAATGAGTTGGAACCTTTTATCATCGTCATTGATGACTACTTGGCGGTACATTTTTATAATATCAGCGGTAATAGAGTATTTGTGACAACGAAAGCGTATTAATGCGCTAAACAACTCTGGTTGAATGGTAGGACCAACTATTAATGTATTGTAACAAACTTTGAATAGGGCACTACTACTTGCAGCGTTAAACAACTTTTTTATACTTTTCAATTTTTATACTTGTATTCGATTAGTTTAGTGCTCATAGATTTTAAATAATTTGTAAAACGCTTTTTCTGAAATAAATATCAGTTAGAAAATAGAAATCGTAACAATTGGTGTCGAAGTGGGATACTCAAAATAATTTTATTTTTATGAAAATGGCAAAGTTGAGTGAGCTTAAGATTCCCCAACTTAAGAAGGAATTAAAAGAACGTGGTTTATCTACTTCTGGAAATAAAATATAATTACAAGCACGATTGCGTGAAGCTATGGAGTCGGAGAACATTAGTGTGGACGAATATGTGTTCAAGCTGGAAACGGAGGCGATCCCCACTGGAACTGAGGAAAAAGCAGAAGCTATGAGGTATGAGGTATGGACGTGAATATGATTATGAATGCAATATCACAAATTTCGTCAAAGATGACTCAGTTGACTTCTCAAATATCATCGGAGGTATCGTTGCAGATAAATTCGCAGCTGGATACTCGCATTTCGCAAATGTTTTCCCAGCTAGAAGCACAGAAGTTGCATGTAGCATCACAACTGCAAACGCGAGATGCACAAATTGTACAATTACAAGAGAAAGCAGGAAGTATTGAAGTTGAAGTAGATGCAATGAAAACTCGTATCGGTGAGGTACAATCAACTCATCCCAATTTTTTATTCAGTGGATTCAAGGTAAAGCCTCCAAATTTCGACGGTAGTATCCCTTTCACAATCTTTAGGCTTCAGTTCGAGACAACAGCAGCAGCAAATCGTTGGAGTACCGCAGACAAGGTCGCTACATTGGTTGTTTCACTTATAGGTTCTGCTGCTGAAGTACTGCAGTCTGTTCCGGAAGTCGAGCTGGGTAATTACGACGCTTTAATGGCGGCATTAGAAAGGCGCTATGGTAGTGACCATAGGCAATAAGTATTCCAAATGGAACTAACTAACTGCTTCCAAAAAGTAGGTGAAAATCTGCAGGAGTACGCAACAAAGATCGAGCGGCTAGCGCACTTAGCGTACACTAAGGAATCTGCAGAGTTCATAGAGAAGATGAATTGTCAAGCATTCGTGAGAGGTATACTAGATTCCGACACGAAACGAGCAGCGTACTCAACACCGAAAGGAACGTTTGCTGAAACAGTATCTTTTGCACTGACGCAAGAGACAGCAGCTCTTCTGAGCAAGCCAGCACACAAAGTTCATCAGATTTGAATTGAAAAGTCCAACTCCTTGGAGGCAACCATAAAAGATGTAATACAAGAGACCTTATCTAAGTTTAACCTGCGCGGCAGTGCGGATATCAAGTGCTATAACTGCGGGATGACTGGCCATATTGCCCGAAATTGCAGTACAACACGAGGCCAATCCAAGGTGAGCTTTGGTGAAAGAAGACAAAGCGGTGGAACTAATAATGGGGATATACCAAACTAGCAGCCGTTAAACTAAAACGAACCACCTCAAAGGAGCTTGAGTTCCCGCAACAGAATGCTCCATAGTTCCCGTTTCGAATATTGGACGGGTAAGCAATAACTTGTCGGTGAGGGGAACTGTCAATGGTCGATGCATGGTACTTACTTTGGACACAGGTGCAACGAATTCAATCATCCGGTCAAATATGGTAAAGGGTATTGTAGAACTATGAGTTGGGTTCAAGCTCCGAACTGCTACAGGTGAGGAAGCTGCAATTTCCGGTAGGGTAGTTTGCAATATTATTATTGGAGCTTTGTCAGTTTATCACACATTTTTAGTAGCTGAAATTGTGGATGAACTTATAATTGGCGTAGATTTTATGCTGCATCATGGTTTTACATTGGATTTGAAAAGGAAACTGCTATTGTGTCAAAATATTGAGATACCTAACGGGTGTGCGCACAGTGTTCAGGCAGGGAAGGTCAGCTTAAGTCATCGTCAACGGATTCCCCTAAAGTCCGAAGCAGTTGTATGGACTAATGTGGAAGGAAGCTGCGGAGTGGGCGAAGTTAGCGTTATTGAAGCTGCTGAAGGAAACACAAGTGCATACTGGAAACGGTATTCAGGTTCCGGTAAGAGTACTAAATAATTTTAATTCAACAGTTATATTGAATAAGGGGTTTGTAATTGGGAAATGCCAGCCTGTGGAAGCCATAGTGAATTGCGAGAGGCCTCAAACAGGATGCGACGGATTCCAGGAAGCAAGCGGAGAGGCTTCTAGCTTTTTAAAGACTTGGCTGCTTGGGTTGAAAGAAAATGATAGGGTAAAAGCTAAGGGATTGTTGGAAAAATACAGCAGCATATTCGCTCTGGGCAGTGGGAAACCTGGTAGAACTGCCATTGTGAAGCATCGAATAGATACAGGAGATTCAAAACCAATTCGCCAAGCTCCACGTACAGTTCCACTAGCAAAACGTGAAGAAGCAAAACAAATTATACAGGACATGCAGGAAAATGGAGTAATTGAACCATCAGTAAGTCCCTGGAGTACACCTGTTGTGTTGGTTAAAAAGAAAGATGGTAGCACTCGGTTTTGTGTTGATTACCGGAAACCTAACGAAGTCACGAAAAAGGGCAGCTACCCTTTGCCACGGATAGATGATACTCTCGACACATTATCCGGCGCAAAATGGATTTCAACACTGGATCTAAAAAGCGGTTACTGGCAGGTGGACATTGAGGATTGCGACCGTGAGAAGACAGCATTCAGCATTGGTGAAGGGTTGTGGCAGTTTTCCGTGATGCCATTTGGTTTATGCAATGCCCCAGCAACCTTTGAGCGCCTGATAGAGAACGTGCTGAAAGGACTCCATTGGAAAACGTGCATAATCTATTTGGATGATATCATCGTTATGGGTAAAAATTTCAATGACCATTTGGAAAAGTTAGAAGAAATTTTTCAGCGCATATCATCCGCAGGACTACGATTAAATCCGAGGAAATGCTCATTTTTCCAGTCAGAGGTCACGTATCTTGGACATAAGGTGACAACTGAAGGTGTTCAGATAGATCAGGATAAGATACAGTCAGTAAAAGATTGGCCCCGACCGGAAAACGGGCACGAAGTTCGAAGTTTTCTAGGACTGTGTACGTACTACCGACGTTTTGTAGCTGGATTCGCCAATGTTGCTCGAAGTCTTCACAATCTCACTAAGAAAAATTGCACCTTTGTTTGGCACAAGGAACAAGAGGAAGCATTCCAGCGACTGAAAGAACTACTTTATACCGCGTCTATGCTAGCTTATCCGGTGCAGGCAGAAATGTTCGTTTTGGATACAGACGCTAGCGCATATGGAATAGGAGGAGTATTATCCCAGATAATAAATGGTCAAGAAAAAGTGATCGCGTATTATAGCAGGGTCCTTGGAAAGGCAGAAATGAATTATTGTGTGACTAGACGGGAACTGCTAGCTGTGGTGGACTGTGTAAAACATTTCCACAAATACCTTTATGGACAAAGATTTCATCTTAGAACGGATCACGCAGCATTGAGATGGCTACTCCAGTTTAAGCAACCAGAGGGACAAGTTCACGTTGGATTGAAAGGCTGCAAAGTTATGAATTTGATATTGAGCATCGTAATGGGGAACAACATGGAAATGCTGATGCGCTATCGCGACGACCGTGTGCCATAGATTGTAGGCATTGTTCCAAAGTTGAAAGGTCCGAAGGCAAAATAGACATAAGGCTAATGCAAATACAACCCGATGATGAATGGACTTTCAGCGCAATAAGAAATAGTCAACTGAGTGATGTGGATATAGGAAAAATGATGGAAGCCAAAGAAGCTGGAGATAGACCATCTAAAACTGCAATTGCACCACAAAGTTCTGCGGCTAAGGCATACTGGGCCCAGTGGAATAGCCTTAAAATAATTGATGGAGATCGCGTATGGGAAAGTGAAGATGGAAACATACTCGTAATCTCATCATAGTTCCAAAATCCAGAGTTAAAACCGTATTAGAGGAATTCCACAACGGGTCTAGTGGAGGTCATTTGGGCGTGACTAAAACCCTGGAGAAAATTAAACAGCGATTTTACTGGGTAAACTGTGAAAATCAGTTGAAGAATGGATTCGAAACTGCGCACGGTGTATGGTAGCGAAGGGTCCACACACCGGAAGTCGAGGTAAATTACAACAATACAATACGGGGGCACCGTTTGAGCGAGTGGCAATGGATGTTGCAGGTCCGTTTCCAGTTAGTGACTCTGGCAAAAAATATGTATTAGTCGCTATGGATTACTTCAGTAAATGGCTGGAAGTTTACCCGTTACCAAACCAGGAGGCAAAATCCATTGCAGAGGTTTTCGTGCAAAACTGGGTAGTCAGGTTTGGAGTGCCAATTGAGATGCATTCAGACCAAGGAAGAAACTTTGAGAGCGCAGTATTCAGTGAGATGTGTTGTTTGTTGGGAATTAAGAAAACGCGCACAACACCTCTGCACCCACAGTCAGATGGAATGATTGAAAGATTTAACCGTACTTTTGAAGAACACTTGCGAAAGGTAGTGGGGACGTGTCAACAAAATTGGGACAAACACATCCGAATATTCATATTGGCTTATCGCTCCGCTGTGCACGAGACTACCGGACAATCGCCTGCAAGAACACTTTTTGGTAGCGATTTGAGGCTTCCGTGTGATTTAGCATGTGGGAAAGGTGTTGCCCCTGCAATGGGAGATAACAGTTATTGGGAAATGGTGCAGAGTGAAATGGATGAGTCGCATCGTAGTGTGACGGAACATATGCGGATAAAGAGTGACAAGATGAAAGATCGATTTGATAGAGCTGTAAATTCAGATGGGTTCAAAGAAGGTGACTTGGTACTACTGTATAATCCACAGAGAAAGAAAGGCATTTCTCCAAAACTGCAAGCATCGTGGGAAGGTCCATATAAGGTTATTAAAAGATTGAACGACGTTGTGTATCGTATAAAGCGAAGCCAGCCCGGACAAGGAAAAGCCAAAGTAGTTCATTTGGAAAGATTGGCACCATATGGGTCGAAGAATTTTATGTCTAATCGGGACGATCAGACTTAAGTGAAGAGCAGTGTAACAATCTTTGAATAGGGCTTTACTACTTGCAGCGTTAAACAACTTTTTTTATACTTTTCAATTTTTATACTTGTTATAATTGTATTCGATTAGTTTAGTGCTCATAGATTTTAAATAATTTTTAAAACGCTTTTTCTGAAATAAATGTCAGTTAGAAAATAGAAATCGTAACAGTATCGTTTAATGAAACTTTTGTGAAGCTTTTGCATGACGCATCGAAAACAACTCGTAGCTTGGTGGTTGCGGCGTCTGGTCTTAGGACGCATTGATGCGGAATATAATAGTGTGGTGAATTTATATCAACATTTGTGATTTGAGACATATGACCCAATTTGACATATTCATTCATAGACTCTTTATACATGCTATAAACTTCCGAGTTTTTTGGTAATCGTCTTTCTAACGAAAGGAATTTTTTTGAGCAATTTCGTATGTAAACCCGAGACTTGATGGGTCTTTTTTGAAGGGTAGTTTGACCTCAAATTGTCCGTTGGGCAAAATTTGTAAATTTTCTTTAAAATGGGCTTCACATTCTATGTGTTCTGGCGTTAACTTTAATTCGCAACTTGCAACCTCCTCTAATTCCCAAAATGTTTAAGTGTCTCATCTATTTCGATATTTCTTTCACCCAAGTCTTCAGCAGTGGCAACTGTTAAATCACAAATAGCTTTTTTCATTTTTGGGTTAACTTTGCATTTTCCTGAAACAATCCTAATTGGGTCTTTTGTATAGTTAATAACTCAGCGTTAAGCTTTATTTGACCCACGGATAATAGGCTGAAGAAAATTTCAGCTCCAAATAAAATATCAACCTTCTGCCGTGAGAAAAAAATGGATCGGCTAGTTCTATATTTGAAGGAATGTTAAAATCTGTCGTAGTAATATTGCCTTGTGGTAGATACCCTGAAATTTACTTAATGACCCACAGATCCAGAGTTTCTTCGTATTCATTTATACGGGATTTAATGGAAGTTGACAATTTTCCCTCAATATTGGCTTCAATTTGCCCAATGCCAGCTATTTGCAGCTGCTTGCGCTGTTTTTTCAGTCTTCGTCTTTTGGCTGTTTCTTCGCTGATTAAATTTGTTTGCAACCCTGAATCTAATAAGGCTCGAGCTATTATGTATTCACCGGTTTGGCTTATAATTTGGATCACTGCAGTTGCTAATACGACTACGTCTTCTGAGACCGAGACATGGCTGACTGCACTATGTGCCGGATAAGTTACGGACGCAGTGTTTGATGCAGCCTGACAAGTATTAGAAACATCATTACCTGCAGCAGAAACTGACGCAACTTGATATTTGTGTAGCAGTGAATTATGTGGCCGTTGGAAAACCCGACATCGTCCGGCCCGACAACTAGACACGCTGTGACCTACTTTACTTAATGCAAAGCGCATTTTTCTTTGCGAAATTGAATCGATCGGCCACGGTTAAATTGGAAAACGCTCCACAATTTGTAAAAATGATCCTTTAGTTTGCAATAAGAGCATTTATTGACCTTTGCTTCGGAGATGGTGAATGAGGATTTTTCAGATCTCTTTTCCGCTGACTTATTTCCATTGAACAACTAGGGCCTATAATTATACCTTTCATGAAAATGAAATGGTATATTAATTTCGTCACGAAACCCAAAATTGTAAGTCCTTAAAGGAAAATAGATAGACCCACCATTAAGTATACCGAAATAATCAGAATGAAGAGCTGAGTTGATTTAGCCATGTCCGTCTGTCTGTCTGTCCGTCTGTCCGTCTGTCTGTTTGTATGCAAACTAGTCCCTCAATTTTTGAGATATCTTGATAAAATTTGGTGAGCAGGTGTATTTGGGTGTCCGATTAGACATTTGTCGGAACCGGCCGGATCGGACCACTATAGCATATATCCTCCATACAACCGATTTTTCAGAAAAAGAGGATTTTTGTAATATCTTACTCAATTTAAAAGATTGAAGCTTCAAACTTCACCATATACTTTCGTATATTGCACATATTGTTGCCTGAAAAAATTTATGAGATCGGTCGTATATATAGTATATATCCCCCACAACCGATTGTTCAGATAAGAAATTTTTCGTAATTACTGCCCTATTTTAAGAGCTAGAGGCTTCAACTTTCAACGAATGCTTGCGTATATAGCATATATTGTTTTCTGAAAAAATCATACAGATCGGTGGTATATATAGTATATATATGGTGGTATATATAGTATATATATATAGTATATATATATATTTTCGCAATTTTAGCCCCATTTTAACAGCTAGAAGCTTCAAATTTCACCGAATGCTTACGTATATAGTATATATTGTTGTCTGAAAAAATCATAGAGATCGGTTGTATATATAGTATATATCTCATACAACCGATTGTTCAGATAAGAAACTTTTCGCAATTTCTACCCCATTTTAACAGCTATAAGCTTCAAATTTCACCAAATGCTTACGTGTATAGCATATATTGATGGCTGAAAAAATCATTGAGATCGGGTGTATACATAGTATATTTCTCATACAACCAATTGTTCAGATAAGAAACTTTGCGCAATTTCTGCCCCGTTTTAACAGCTAGAAGCTTCAAATTTCACCAAATGCTTACGTATATGACATATATTGTTGTCTGAAAAAATCATAGAGATTGGTTGTATATATAGTATATATCCCCCACAACCGATTGTTCAGATAAGAAACTTTTCGTAATTACTGCCCTATTTTAAGAGCTAGAGGCTTCAAATTTCAACGAATGCTTACGTATATAGCATATATTGTTGTCTGAAAAAATCATAAAGATCGGTGGT
This sequence comes from Eurosta solidaginis, assembly GCF_040869045.1. NCBI lineage: Eukaryota > Metazoa > Arthropoda > Insecta > Diptera > Tephritidae > Eurosta > Eurosta solidaginis. The sequence goes on from NC_090324.1 coordinate 169,396,845, forward strand.
ATATATAGTATATATCTCATACAACCGATTGTTCAGTTAAGAAACTTTTCGCAATTTCTACCCCATTTTAACTGCTATAAGCTTCAAATTTCACCGATTGCTTACGTATATAGTATATATTGTTGTGTCAAAAAATCATAGAGATCGGTGATATATATAATATATATATGATGGTATATATAGTATATATATAGCATATATATATATTTTTTGCGATTTCGAACCCATTTTAACAGCTAGAAGCTTCAAATTTCACCAAATGCTTACGTGTATAGCATGTATTGATGTCTGAAAAAATCATTGATCCTTGATCCATTGATTGGGCCGGATCGGACCAATATAGCATATATCCTCCATACAACCGATTTTTCAGAAAAAGAGGATTTTTGTAATATCTTACTCAATTTAACAGATTGAAGCTTCAAACTTCCCATATACTTTCGTATATTGCACATATTGTTGCCTGAAAAAATTGATGAGATCGGTCGTATATATAGTATATATCCCCCACAACCGATTGTTCAGATAAGAAAATTTTCGTAATTACTGGCCTATTTTAAGAGCTAGAGGCTTCAAATTTCAACGAATGCTTACGTATATAGCATATATTGTTGTCTGAAAAAATCATACAGATCGGTGGGATATATAGTATATATATGGTGGTATATATAGTATATATATATAGTATATATATATATATTTTCTCAATTTTAGCCCCATTTTAACAGCTAGAAGCTTGAAATTTCACCGAACGCTTACGTATATGGCATATATTGTTGTCTGAAAAAACCATAGAGGTCGGTTGTATATATAGTATATATCTCATACAACCGATTGTTTAGATAAGAAACTTTTCGCAATTTCTACCCCATTTTAACAGCTATAAGCTTCGAATTTCACCGATTGCTTACGTATATAGTATATATTGTTGTGTCAAAAAATCACAGAGATCGGTGATATATATAATATATATATGATGGTATATATAATATATATATAGTATATATATTTTTTTTTGCGATTTCGGCCCCATTTTAACAGCTAGAAGGTTCAAATTTCACCAAATGCTTACGTATATAGCATATATTGTTGTCTGAAAAAATCATAGAGTTCGGTGGTATATATATTATATATTTCATACAAACTGTCATTTTTGCCCCTTTTTTACGGATAGAAGCTTCAAAATTCATCAAGTTTCATCAAATAGCTACGCTTACTTCATATATTTTTGAAATACGTGATTCGTAGTCGAAGTTTTTACATGCAGACCACAAAAAACGTGAAGCTTGCATCCTCACACAAAGTACCTACCTATTTTTATACCTTTCATGAAAATGAAATGGTATATTAATTTCGTCACGAAACCCAAAATTGTAAGTCCTTAAAGGAAAAAAGATAGACCCACCATTAAGTATACCGAAATAATCAGAATGAAGAGCTGAGTTGATTTAGCCATGTCCGTCTGTCTGTCTGTCCGTCTGTCTGTTTGTATGAAAACTAGTCCCTCAATTTTTGAGATATCTAGATAAAATTTGGTGAGCAGGTGTATTTGGGTATCCGATTAGACAATTGTCGGAACCGGCCGGATCGGACCACTATAGCATATATCCTCCATACAACCAATTTTTCAGAAAAAGAGGATTTTTGTAATATCTTACTCAATTTAACAGATTGAAGCTTCAAACTTCACCATATACTTTCGTATATTGAACATATTGTTGCCTGAAAAAATTGATGAGATCGGTCGTATATATAGTATATATCCCCCACAACCGATTGTTCAGATAAGAAACTTTTCGTAATTACTGCCCTATTTTAAGAGCTAGAGGCTTCAAATTTCAACGAATGCTTACGTATATGACATATATTGTTGTCTGAAAAAATCATAGAGATTGGTTGTATATATAGTATATATCTCATACAACCGATTATTCAGATAAGAAACTTTTCGCAATTTCTACCCCATTTTAACAGCTATAAGCTTCAAATTTCACCGATTGCTTACGTATATAGTATATATTGTTGTGTCAAAAAATGATAGAGATCAGTGATATATATAATATATATATGATGGTATATATAGTATATATATATTTTTTTTTGCGATTTCGGCCCCATTTTAACAGCTAGAAGCTTCAAATTTCACCAAATGCTTACGTATATAGCATATATTGTTGTCTGAAAAAATCATACAGATCGGTGGTATATATATTATATACTTCATACAAACTGTCATTTTTGCCCCTTTTTTACGGATAGAAGCTTCAAAATTCATCAAGTTTCATCAAATAGCTACGTTTACTTCATATATTTTTGAAATACGTGATTCGTAGTCGTAGTTTTTACATGCAGACCACAAAAAACGTGAAGCTTTGCATCCTCACACAAAGTACCTACCTATTTTTATACCTTTCATGAAAATGAAATGGTATATTAATTTCGTGACGAAACCCAAAATTGTAAGTCCTTAAAGGAAAATAGATAGACCTACCATTAAGTATACCGAAATAATCAGAATGAAGAGCTGAGTTGATTTAGCCATGTCCGTCTGTCGGTCTGTCCGTATGTCTGTTTGTATGCAAACTAGTCCCTCAATTTTTGAGATATCTTGATAAAATTTGGTGAGCAGGTGTATTTGCGTGTCCGATTAGACATTTGTCGGAACCGGCCGGATCGGACCACTATAGCATATATCCTCCATACAACCGGTTTTCAGAAAAAGAGGATTTTTGTAATATCTTACTCAATTTAACAGATTGAAGCTTCAAACTTCACCATATACTTTCATATATTGCACATATTGTTGCCTGAAAAAATTGATGAGATCGGTTGTATATATAGTATATATCCCCCACAACCGATTGTTCAGATAAGAAACTTTTCGTAATTACTGCCCTATTTTAAGAGCTAGAGGCTTCAAATTTCAACGAATGCTTACGTATATAGCATATATTGTTGTCTGAAAAAATCGTACAGATCGGCGGTATATATATGGTGGTATATATAGTATATATACATATTATATATATATATTTTCGCAATTTTAGCCCCACTTTAACAGGTAGAAGCTTCAAATTTCACCGAACGCTTACGTATATGGCATATATTGTTGTCTGAAAAAATCATAGAGATCGGTTGTATATATAGTATATGTCTCATACAACCGATTGTTCAGATAAGAAACTTTTCGCAATTTCTACCCCATTTTAACAGCTATAAGCTTCAAATTTCACCGATTGCTTACGTATATAGTATATATTGTTGTGTCAAAAAACCATAGAGATCGGTGATATATATAATATATATATGATGGTATATATAGTATATATATATTTTTTTTGCGATTTCGGCCCCATTTTAACAGCTAGAAGCTTCAAATCTCACCAAATGCTTACGTGTATAGCATATATTGATGTCTGAAAAAATCATTGAGATGGGGTGTATACATAGTATATATCTCATACAACCGATTGGTCAGATAAGAAACTTTGCGCAATTTCTGCCCCATTTTAACAGCTAGAAGCTTCAAATTTCACCGAACGCTTACGTATATGACATATATTGTTGTCTGAAAAAATCATAGAGATTGGTTGTATATATAGTATATATCTCATACAACCGATTGTTCAGTTAAGAAACTTTTCGCAATTTCTACCCCATTTTAACAGCTATAAGCTTCAAATTTCACCGATTGCTTACGTATATAGTATACATTGTTGTGTCAAAAAATCATAGAGATCGGTGATATATATAATATATATATGATGGTATATATAGTATATATATGTATATTTTTTTACGATTTCGGCCCCATTTTAACAGCTAGAAGCTTCAAATTTCACCAAATGCTTACGTGTATAGCATATATTGATGTCTGAAAAAATCATTGAGATCGGGTGTATACATAGTATATATCTCATACAACCGATTGTTCAGATAAGAAACTTTGCGCAATTTCTGCCCCGTTTTAACAGCTAGAGATCGGTGGTATATATATTATATACTTCATACAAACTGTCATTTTTGCCCCTTTTTTACGGATAGAAGCTTCAAAATTCATCAAGTTTCATCAAATAGCTACGTTTACTTCATATATTTTTGAAATACGTGATTCGTAGTCGTAGTTTTTACATGCAGACCACAAAAACGTGAAGCTTTGCATCCTCACACAAAGTACCTACCTATTTTTATACCTTTCATGAAAATGAAATGGTATATTAATTTTGTCACGAAACCCAAAATTGTAAGTCCTTAAAGGCAAATAGATAGACCCACCATTAAGTATACCGAAATAATCAGAATGAAGAGCTGAGTTGATTTAGCCATGTCCGTCTGTCTGTCTGTCCGTCTGTCTGTTTGTATGCAAACAAGTCCCTCAATTTTTGAGACATCTCGAAAAAATTTGGTGAGCAGGTGCATTTGGGTGTCCGATTAGACATTTGTCGGAACCGGCCGGATCGGACCACTATAGCATATATCCTCCATACAACCGATTTTTCAGAAAAAGAGGATTTTTGTAATATCTTACTCAATTTAACAGATTGAAGCTTCAAACTTCACCATATACTTTCGTATATTGCACATATTGTTGCCTGAATAAATTGATGAGATCGGTCGTATATATAGTATATATCCCCCACAAACGATTGTTCAGATAAGAAACTTTTCGTAATTACTACCCTATTTTAAGAGCTAGAGGCTTCAAATTTCAACGAATGCTTACGTATATAGCATATATTGTTGTCTGAAAAAATCGTTACGATCGGCGGTATATATAGTATATATATGGTGGTATATATAGTATATATATATATATTTTCGCAATTTTAGCCCCACTTTAACAGCTAGAAGCTTCAAATTTCACCGAACGCTTACGTATATAGTATATATTGTTGTGTCAAAAAATCATAGAGATCGGTGATATATATAATATATATATGATGGTATATACAGTATATATATATTTTTTTTGCGATTTCGGCCCCATTTTAACAGCTAGAAGCTTCAAATTTCACCAAATGCTTACGTGTATAGCATATATGATGTCTGAAAAAATCATTGAGATGGGGTGTATACATAGTATATATCTCATACAACCGATTGGTCAGATAAGAAACTTTGCGCAATTTCTGCCCCGTTTTAACAGATAGAAGCTTCAAATTTCACCGAACGCTTACGTATATATCATATATTGTTGTCTGAAAAAATCATAGAGATTGGTTGTATATATAGTATATATCTCATACAACCGATTGTTCAGTTAAGAAACTTTTCGCAATTTCTACCCCATTTTAACAGCTATAAGCTTCAAATTTCACCGATTGCTTACGTATATAGTATACATTGTTGTGTCAAAAAATCATAGAGATCGGTGATATATACAATATTTATATGATGGTAAATATAGTATATATATATATTTTTTTGCGATTTCGGCCCCATTTTAACAGCTAGAAGCTTCAAATTTCACCAAATACTTACGTGTATAGCATATATTGATGTCTGAAAAAATCATTGAGATCGGGTGTATACATAGTATATATCTCATACAACCGATTGTTCAGATAAGAAACTTTGCGCAATTTCTGCCCGTTTTAACAGCTAGAAGCTTCAAATTTCACCGAACGCTTACGCATATGACATATATTTTTTTCTGAAAAAATCATAGAGATTGGTTGTACATATAGTATATATATCATATAACCGATTGTTCAGTTAAGAAACTTTTCGCAATTTCTACCCCATTTTAACAGCTGTAAGCTTCAAATTTCACCGATTGCTTACGTATATAGTATATATTGTTGTTTCAAAAAATCATAGAGATCGGTGATATATATAATATATATATGATGGTATATATGTAGCGAATGAATTAGAGCCAAAGCTCAATTTATTTATTGTTAACATTGGTATTCCAATACATTTCGGTAGCAATGCAAAAACTATGACTGAGCGACCTAGTGGTAAATTAAATCGTATGATTTCTATCATTGCTTATTTATAACACATTTACATACATTGTGATACATTACGATTTCTACTCCCGCTAAGTAGCTGTAATTTATATACTACATATAATCATTTCCAATATGTGAAAGGGTTGCCACACGTCTCCCCTTGTTTTTTTTTTTTTAAGTCTAAAAGAAATTACATTTCATGCTTAGGAAATAAGATATCATTATTTTAAAAAAAATTATGCATTACCAGCGAAATGCACTCGCCTCGTGGGTTGAGCTGTTCTTGTTGATGTGTCTGGCTCGTCCGTCGATACCTCAAATACGGGTTTAAGTCTGTCCACTGAGACTGGGGTTCGCTGCCCTTGCACTTCAATATAAAAATGTTTATCGTGGCGTGATAAGACACGATAACGGCCGTTATATGGTGGGCTTAATGATGGGCCTATTTGTTCTTGACGTACCAGAACATGTGTGCAGGTATTTAGCTCTCTGAAACGAAAAATTGACCTCTTGCCGTGGTGCGACATTTCGGTCGGGGTTAAATTACGAAAATGTTGTTGTAAATTACGAAGTAAACTATGTGTTGATTGATTTGTCCCAGTTTTCAGAAATTCTCCTGGAATTCGAATTGGTTCACCATACACTAATTCAACCGGTGTTGTTGAAATATCATTTTTCCATGAGGCTCTTAGTCCCATGAGAACTATTGGAAGCGAATCATACCAAGAATCTTGGTGACACAGCAGCGCTGATTTAAGCTGCCTGTGGAAGCGCTCAACGAGCCCATTGGCTTGTGGGTGGTACGGAGTGGTCCTAAGGTGATGGATTCCGAAAAACTGAGCAAGTTGTTTGAACAAAGCCGATTCGAATTGGCCTCCACGATCTGAAGTGATTCGAAGAGGAACCCCATACCTCGCGATCCAGTGGTAAAATAAGGCGCGTACAATTGTTTCAGTGTTTCCGTTCTCAAGTGGAATTGCTTCGGGGAAACGAGTGAAACGGTCTATGATCCTGAGGCACTGACGGAATCCTTTGGCAGGCGGTAATGAAATTAGATCAATATGGATATGCTCGAAACGCTGTGTTGGCAGTTGGAAGCGCGCAGGCGTTGTAACTACGTGGCGTTGGATTTTGTTTCGCTGGCAATCGATGCATGTCCGCGCCCACATGCGGCAATCTTTATTGACAGCAGGCCAAACGTATCTACTTGTGACTAGCTTTTGTGAACAGCGTATTCCAGGGTGAGCAAGAGAGTGCAGTGAGTCGAACACTGCCCTTCTTAGCGATGCAGAAACGAATGGGCGAACTGTACCCGATGAAGTGTCACAGTACACGCTGACTTTGTGTTCCGGAAATGTAAGTTTCTGAAGACGGAGCGCATAGCTTGGTGAATTAATGAGCTGTTGAAGCTCTGTTGCGCTGACTTGAGGTGCTGCTAGTTTTCTGATGCGTAACTGGTGTTGAAATGGCATCGATGCGTGAGAGGGCATCTGCCACAATGTTATCTTGTCCACTTACGTGTTTTATTTCTGTTGTAAACTGGATTATCCACTCAATTCTTCGCAACTGTTAGGGCGACGCACATTCAGGTCGCTGTTTGAATACATGCTGGAGTGGCTTGTGGTCCGTGTAGATGGTAATATGCCCACCTTCAAACATATGTCTAAAATACTTCACTGCTTCGTATATCGCGTGAAGCTCCCTATCGTAGGTGGAAAGCTTGCATATGGATTCGGGCAGTATTCGACTAAAAAATGCAAGAGGCTGCCAACAATTATTAATACGCTGCTGTAAAACTGTCCCTATTGCGGAGTTGGACGCGTCTGTGAAAATGGCTAAATCTGCTTCCATATTAGGGTGAGCTAGTTCAGCGCACGTCGATAAGGCTTGTTTAGAAAGTTCGAAGGCATCTACAAGCCCTTTTGTCCATTGGATTTGGTGTGTACTTCTGATATTGGGACCGGAAAGTAATTTATTAAGTGGATCAAGAAGCTCAGCGGCATTCTTTATAAATTTTCGGTAAAAATTTACCATACCGATATAACCTCGAAGTTTCTCAACTGTCACTGATGGCGAAAGGTCTCTTATGGCGCTGACCTTTTCAGGCAATGGCTTAATTCCCCGGCTTGTTACATAGTGTTAGAGAAACTTTACTTCGTTTGCGCCGAATACTGACATTTGTCGGAACCGGCCGGATCAGACCACTATAGCATATATCCTCCATACAACCGATTTTTCAGAAAAAGAGGATTTTTGTAATATCTTACTCAATTTAACAGATTGAAGCTTCAAACTTCACCATATACTTTCGTATATTGCACATATTGTTGCTTGAAAAAATTGATGAGATCGGTCGTATTATAGTATATATCCCCCACAACCGTTTGTTCAGATAAGAAACTTCTCGTAATTACTGCCCTATTTTAAGAGCTAGAGGCTTCAAATTTCAACGAATGCTTACGTATGTAGCATATATTGTTGTCTGAAAAAATCATACAGATCGGTGTTATATATAGTATATATATATATTTTCGCAATATTAGCCTCATTTTACCAGCTAGAAGCTTCAAATTTCACCGAACGCTTACGTATATAACATATATCGTTGTCTGAAAAAATCATAGAGATTGGTTGTATATATAGTATATATCTAATACAACCGATTGTTCAGATAAGAAACTTTTCGCAATTTCTACCCCATTTTAATATTATGTTCAAACAGAAAAATAAATTGAGGAAATTTCGATTTGAATTGAGTGCTGTTCATACAACTCGATTTAGCTTACATAATAGTAATTTGATAGCTGGTTGACTCATCTCTACAGCAAGAACATACCTTTGTTCAGACTGTCAAAATGAACACGCACATTATTAGGCGAATGAAATGGAATGAAAACATAAAACTTTGAAATTTTTGTGTGTTGTAAGAAAATGTGTTCAATGTTTTGGTTTCATTTTGATTTTGCCATCTTCTTTTGAAATCCGTACTCCAGTGAAATGAAAGACATAAAATCAGCTGATTAGATGAGCCAACCATATAGTTCAGCCATGCGTAACTGACGTTTAAGTATACTCAATAAACACACTTTACAATGTTGCATTTGCAGTTTGAAACAATTTATTACGCAATTTTTTTTAAATTGGCAATTTATTATTACAATTTATTATATGACAAATTGCGTAATAAATTGCCCAAATAGTATAAATTGCCAATTTGGTGTGTGCTTGAACCTAGTATAACAGCTATAAGCTTCAAATTTCACCGATTGCTTACGTATATAGTATATATTGTTGTGTCAAAAAATCATAGAGATCGGTGATATATATAATATATATATGATGGTATATATAGTATATATATTTTTTTTTTGCGACTTCGGCCCCATTTTAACAGCTAGAAGCTTCAAATTTCACCAATCAGCATATATTGATGTCTGAAAAAACTATTGAGATCGGGTGTATACATAGTATATATCTCATACAACCGATTGTTCAGATCAGACCCTTTGCGCAATTTCTGCCCCGTTTTAACAGCTAGAAGCTTCAAATTTCACCAAACGCTTACGTATATAACATATATCGTTGTCTGAAAAAATCATAGAGATCGGGTGTATACATAGTATATATCTCATACAACCGATTGTTCAGATAAGAAACTTTGCGCAATTTCTGCCCCGTTTTAACAGCTAGAAGCTTCAAATTGCACCAAATGCTTACGTATATAGCATATATTGTTGTCTGAAAAAATCATAGAGATCGGTGGTATATATATTATATACTTCATACAAATTGTCATTTTTGCCCCATTTTTACGGATAGAAGCTTCAAAATTCATCAAGTTTCATCAAATAGCTACGTTTACTTCATATATTTTTGAAATACGTGATTCGTAGTCGTATTTTTTACATGCAGACGACAAAAACGTGAAGCTTTGCACCCTCATACAAAGTACCTACCTATTTTTATACCTTTCATGAAAATGAAATGGTATATTAATTTCGTCACGAAACCCAAAATTGTAAGTCCTTAAAGGAAAATAGATAGATCCACCATTAAGTATACCGAAATAATCAGAATGAAGAGCTGAGTTGATTTAGCCATGTCCGTCTGTCTGTCTGTCCGTCTGTCTGTTTGTATGCAAACTAGTCCCTCAATTTTTGACATATCTTGATAAAATTTGGTGAGCAGGTGTATTTGGGTGTCCGATTAGACATTTGTCGGAACCGGCCGGATCGGACCACTATACCATATATCCTCCATACAACCGATTTTTCAGAAAAAGAGGATTTTTGTAATATCTTAATCAATTTAACAGATTGAAGCTTCAAACTTCACCATATACTTTCGTATATTGCACATATTGTTGCCTGAAAAAATTGATGAGATTGGTCGTATATATAGTATGTATCCCCCACAACCGATTGTTCAGATAAGAAACTTTTCGTAATTACTGCCCTATTTTAAGAGCTAGAGGCTTCAAATTTCAACGAATGCTTACGTATATAGCATATATTGTTGTCTGAAAAAATCGTACAGATCGGCGGTATATATAGTATATATATATATATTTTCGCAATTTTAGCCCCACTTTAACAGCAAGAAGCTTCAAATTTCACCGAACGCCTACGTATATGGCATATATTGTTGTCTGAAAAAATCATAGAGATCGGTTGTATATATAGTATGTCTCAAACAACCGATTGTTCAGATAAGAAACTTTTCGCAATTTCTACCCCATTTTAACAGCTATAAGCTTCAAATTTCACCGATTGCTTACGTATATAGTATATATTGTTGTGTCAAAAAATCATAGAGATCGGTGATATATATAATATATATATGATGGTATATATAGTATATATATTTTTTTTTGCGATTTCGGCCCCATTTTAATAGCTAGAAGCTTCAAATTTCACCAAATGCTTACGTGTATAACATATATTGATGTCTGAAAAAATCATTGAGATCGGGTGTATACATAGTATATATCTCACACAACCGATTGTTCAGATAAGAAACATTGCGCAATTTCTGCCCCATTTTAACAGCTAGAAGCTTCAAATTTCACCGAACGCTTACGTATATTGTTATCTGAAAAAAATCATAGAGATTGGTTGTATATATAGTATATAAATCATACAACCGATTGTTCAGTTAAGAAACTTTTCGCAATTTCTACCCCATTTTAACAGCTATAAGCTTCAAATTTCACCGATTGCTTACGTATATAGTATATATTGTTGTGTCAAAAAATCATAGAGATCGGTGATATATATAATATATATATGATGGTATATATGTAGCGAATGAATTAGAGCAAAAGTTCAATTTATTTATTGTTAACATTGGTATTCCAATACATTTCGGTAGCAATGCAAAAACTATGACTGAGCGACCTAGCGGTAAATAAAATCGTATGATTTCTATCATTGCTTAGTTATAACACATTTACATACATTGTGATACATTAGGATTTCTACTCCCGCTCAGTAGCTGTAATTTATATACTACATATAATCATTTCCAATATGTGAAAGGCTTGCCACATGTCTCCCTTTTTTTTGTTTTTTTTAAGTCTAAAAGAAATTACATTTCATGCTTAGGAAATAAGATATCATTATTTTAAAAGAATTATGCATTATCAGCGAAATGCACTCGCCTCGTGGGTTGAGCTGTACTTGTTGATGTGTCTGGCTCGTCCGTCGATACCTCAAATACGGGTTTAAGTCTGTCCACTGAGACTGGGGTTCGCTGCCCTTGCACTTCAATATACAAATGTTTATCGTGGCGTGATAAGACACGATAAGGGCCGTTATATGGTGAGCTTAATGATGGGCCTATTTGTCCTTGACGTACCAGAACATGTGTGCAGGTATTTAGCTCTCTGAAACGAAAAATTAACCTCTTGCCGTGGTGCGACATTTCGGTCGGCGTTAAATTACGAAAATGTTGTTGTAAATTATGAAGTAAACCATGAGTTGATTGATTTGTCCCAGTTTTCAGAAATTCTCCTGGAATTCGAATTGGTTCACCATACACTAATTCAGGCGGTGTTGTTGAAATATCATTTTTCCATGAGGCTCTTAGTCCCATGAGAACTATTGGAAGCGAATCATACCAAGAATCTTGGTGACACAGTAGCGCTGATTTATGCTGCCTGTGCAAGCGCTCAACGAGCCCATTGGCTTGTGGGTGGTACGGAGTGGTCCTGAGGTGATGGATTCGGAAAAACTGAGCAAGTTGTTTGAACAAAGCCGATTCGAATTGGCCTCCACGATCTGAAGTGATTCGAAGAGGAACCCCATACCTCGCGATCCAGTGGTAAAATAAGGCGCGTACAATTGTTTCAGTGTTTCCGTTCTCAAGTGGAATTGCTTCGGGGAAACGAGTGAAACGGTCTATGATCGTGAGACACTGACGGAATCCTTTGGCAGGCGGTAATGAAATTAGATCAATATGGATATGCTCGAAACGCTGTGTTGGCAGTTGGAAGCGCGCAGGCGTTGTAACTACGTGGCGTTGGATTTTGTTTCGCTGGCAATCGATGCATGTCCGCGCCCACATGCGGCAATCTTTATTGACAGCAGGCCAAACGTATCTACTTGTGACTAGCTTTTGTGAACAGCGTATTCCAGGGTGAGCAAGAGAGTGTGGTGAGTCGAACACTGCCCTTCTTAGCGATGCAGGAACGAATGGGCGAACTGTACCCGATGAAGTGTCACAGTACATGCTGACTTTGTGTTCCGGAAATGTAAGTTTCTGAAGACGGAGCGCAGAGCTTGGTGAATTAATGAGCTGTTGAAGCTCTGTGTCACTGACTTGAGCTGCTGCTAGTTGCTGAGGCGTAACTGGTGTTGAAATGGCATCGACGCGTGAGAGGGCATCTGCCACAATGTTATCTTGTCCACTTACGTGTTTTATTTCTGTTGTAAACTGGCTTATCCACTCAATTCTTCGAAACTGCCAGGGCGACGCACGTTCAGGTCGCTGCTTGAATACATGCTGGAGTGGCTTGTGGTCCGTGTAGATGGTAATATGCCTACCTTCAAACATATGTCTAAAATACTTCACTGCTTCGTATATCGCGTGAAGCTCCCTACCGTAGGTGGAAAGCTTGCATATGGATTTGGGCAGCATTCGACTAAAAAATGTAAGAGGCTGCCAACAATTATTAATACGCTGCTGTAAAACTGCCCCTATTGCGGAGTTTGACGCGTCTGTGAAAATGGCTAAATCTGCTTCCATATTAGGGTGAGCTAGTGCAGCGCACGTCGCTAAGGCTTGTTTAGAAAGTTCGAAGGCATCTACAAGCCCTTTTGTCCATTGGATTTGGTGTGTACTTCTGATATTGGGACCGGAAAGTAATTTATTAAGTGGATCAAGAAGCTCAGCGGCAATCTTTATAAATTTTCGGTAAAAGTTTACCATACCGATATAACCTCGAAGTTTCTTAACTGTCACTGGTGACGAAAGGTGTCTTATCGCGCTGACCTTTTCAGGCAATGGCTTAATTCCCCGGCTTGTTACATAGTGACCGAGAAACTTTACTTCGTTTGCGCCGAATACTGACTTTGAGGTGTTAATTACCAAACCGTAATCTTGGAGACGTTGAAATAGCACTTTAAGGTGTTCAAAGTGCTGACGTTCATCTACTGAAGCGATTAAAAGGTCGTCGATGTACGCAAACACGAATGGAAGATCACGGGTGACTTCGTCAATGAAACGCTGGAAAGTTTGGGCGGCATTTCTTATGCCAAACGTCATAAAAGGAAATTCGTATAATCCAAACGGAGTGATTATAGCTGTTTTCTTAATGTCATCGCTAGCGACAGGTATTTGGTTAAATGCTCGCACTAAGTCTATAGTGGAAAAAATTTTTTTTTTACACAGATTGGCTGCGAAGTCCTCGAGATATCTTACGGGATATCGATCGGGGATGGTGCGGTCATTGAGACGACGATAGTCTCCGCAAGGTCGTGACTCTCCCGACTTTTTGGGGGCTAAGTGCAGTGGTGAGGACCAAGGGCTGTCTGAAGGACGCGCGATACCTAATTGCACCATCTTGGCGAACTCTTCCTTAGCAATCTTTAGTTTATGCGGCGCGAGTCGTCGCGCTTTGCTCGACACGGGAGTACCATTTGTAGTCCTGATATGGTGCACTGTATTATGCTTCGCTAATTTAAAAGCTCCGTCTGGCTTGGTTATAGAAGGGAATTGTTGTAGGAGTGACAGGTATGGTGATTCGCCACAAATCGATTTAATAGAAGTGCTCTGCGGAGCGCGCTTCATTTGACCATTGGAAATGATTCCCGAATTTTCGTCACTAATTCGACTATGTTTCAAGTCAACTACTATGCCGAAATGGCAAATGAAATCGGCCCCAATAATAGGCTTTAAAACGTCAGCGATAATAAAACGCCAGGTGAAGTAGTGGCGTATACCAAAATCGAGCGTGAGGATGTGGTGGCCATATGTTTCTATGGTTGATCCTGACGCTGAGTACAACTGATAGCCAACTGGAGATAGATTAGTTTTAATACGATACCGTGGAAATACCGAAGCATCCGCACTGGTATCTACTAGAAATTGTATTCCAGAGGTACGGTCTATAATAAAAAGGCGGTGCGATGTTATGGCCAGAGAGTCTTTTACCGCCTCTAATGACTCCCCTGAGCGTTTCCCGAATACTTACATCCTGGTATGCAGCGCTGCGCATCGTTGCCAAACTTTTTGCGGTATCTGCAGATTCCGTCGACTAAGCAACGCGTACGGCTACGCGATGAATCACGTTTGTTGTTGGAATATGTATTTTGCCGCATGTTGCTGCGTGACCTTCGGACGTTTAAAGCTTCAATCTGTTTACGCAATTCGTCGATTTCTGTCCGCAATGATTGTTCTTCGGATATGTTCGCAATAGTGTGGTTGACGTTCGGCATCACCTCATTTATTTTGTCAGCTAGTCGGCTGAGATCTTCCAACGAGGCGTTGGGCTGTGCTGCCAGACATGCGCGCGTTTGAGTGGGGAGCTGTGACTACCACCTTGCTTTAAGCACGTTGTCGGCAACGTCCGGATACAGGCTACGCAAGTGGCGTAGAAATTGCGAGGGAGTGCGATCTCCGATTTCTTCACCATTCAAAAGTTGGAGTAACTTGGCGTCTTTGGACTTTGTTAAACGTTCGATGAGATTTTGTTTTAAAGTTGTGTATGGCGTGGTTGGTGGTGGTCGAACAATGATGTCTTCAACCTCTGTTGCCGATTGTGTGTCAATAAGCGAAACCGCATGATGAAATTGGTCGTCTTCGCTGGTTATAGATCGAATTCGAAATTGGGATTCTAGTTGTGCGAACCACAATGCTGGGTGCTCCGATGAAA
Organism: Eurosta solidaginis; assembly: GCF_040869045.1. NCBI lineage: Eukaryota > Metazoa > Arthropoda > Insecta > Diptera > Tephritidae > Eurosta > Eurosta solidaginis. The sequence continues at coordinate 169,412,175 of NC_090324.1, forward strand.
ATGGAGGTGTGCGCACGATAGTACTTCCAGAAATGTGTAAAGATGTTGGTGTTTGTGGTGGAGCAGATGTGACAGGGGACTCGTTCTCGTTCGCCATTATATGTGACTTTGTGTCTTAAATCAGCTACACAATTATTGAAACGCGCAAAATAAACGCCGATAATTATAAAATTTTATATAGCGATGTTTAACTTTTAACACGGAGTTGTGAACGTGTACAACTTAACTCGGGGTCACCAATGTAGCGAATGAATTAGAGCCAAAGCTCAATTTATTTATTGTTAACATTGGTATTCCAATACATTTCGGTAGCAATGCAAAAACTATGACTGAGCGACCTAGCGGTAAATAAAATCGTATGATTTCTATCATTGCTTAGTTATAACACATTTACATACATTGTGATACATTATGATTTCTACTCCCCTCAGTAGCTGTAATTTATATACTACATATAATGATTTCCAATATGTGAAAGGGTTGCCACATATATAGTATATATATAGTATATATATATTTTTTTTTGCGATTTGGGCCCCATTTTAACAGCTAGAAGCTTCAAATTTCACCAAATGCTTACGTGCATTATTTGCATATATTGATGTCTGAAAAAATCATTGAGATCGGGTGTATACATAGTATATATCTCATACAACCGATTGAAACTTTGCGCAATTTCTGCCCCGTTTTTTTTTTTTTTTATTTGTTTATTTATTTGTTTATTTATTTGGTATTAATAATGTTATGTACTAAAATAAACAATAGTTTTAAGTATATAATACAATTATACAAAGAATCTAGACGAGTTCTCAAGTACATGACGAGCTTCTTATAGATATATGTATATAGTAACATTTTATTAATTGATGGTATTTAGATGTGTCTGCTTTAATTTGAAGCTTTTATAATATTTTATGATTATATTGCAGAGAAAAAAACCTGTAAAAACGGTGCATGATTAGCTTATTTTTAATAGAAGATAAAATGGTTTAAAAGGAAGTTATGTCGGGTATCCGACATGAGTTTTTACGATTGCGTATTGTTTAGCCACCAGCATTTTTTATTAATAGAAAGGGCTTCTTTTTTGTCTATGGGGGAGATGTATGTGTCAAAACGTTGATTTTCTCTGTTAAGGGCTTTTGACGTAACTGTTTTATCGTTGGCTCTTCTAAATATGTGATAAATAATCGGTATATGGTCCTTATTTTGTATAAAACCGTTCTTATCAAGAAAGAGGAATGATTCCGGTGGTGTAAATCCATTTTTAATGGTTGAAAGGAAATATACATCGCTTTCGTGGTAAGGTGCACGTATTAGAGTGTTATTATCATTGTAAAGACAGCGCGTTATGTGTCTCCTAGTTAGATTTATTATATGACAGTCGATTCTGGGTACTTTGGCTGTGTTATACACTTTTGCATTCGTTACATATTTTGTATAATTACTTTTTTCTGTCCTATATAAGGAAGTGCATGATCTCAGAATCCTGACAAGTTATACCAAATAGGACACCCTTATGTCAGTATAGGTCTTACTAATGACTGATACATGATTGATTTTAGTCTGTTGTGCAGAAATTTCGTCGAGAACATTTTCTTATAAGCATAACATGCTCTAGTTGTTTTCTTTATTTGGTTGTTAATGTGGTGATTGTAGTACAAGAACTTATCTAAGTAAATGCCGAGAGATTTAACTTTATCAGTTTGTTGAATTGTGATATTAGTGATCTCTGATTTAATTTTAAACCTTTTCCAATTTTTTTTTATGTTAGTGTTGCATTTTTTGATAGGGAGGCGAAATAGGATATTTTCACATTTGTTGGTGTTTAATTTGAGATGCCAGTCCGTTGTATATTCTTCTACAGTATTGTATTTAAGTTGGAGATGTGTTTTTATGTTGGCAATTTTACTGTCTGAGTGATAAATAACAACATCATCTGCGAAGACTATTATATTGTCAATTTTATGCAGTAGGTCTAGTATGAATATATTAAACAGGGTGGGGGCATTTACAGTTCCATGCTGTAATCCATTTTTTATATAGTAGTCTCGACTGCTTTTTATATTATTTATCCATACCGAGAATGTTCTATTACAGAGCATATTGTAAATTAATATAATCAGATGAAGAGGAAATTTGTAACCGATAAGTTTTGTTATAAGTCCTTCTATCCAAACTTGGTCAAACGCTTTTTCGATATCAAGGAAGCAAGCTCCTGTGACATTTTTTTTTTATTCCAGTTCCAGTTTATTTCCGAGACTAGTAGGTTGATCGCATGAATAGTCGAATGTCCATATTTAAAGCCAAATTGTTTTGGGCTGACCAGGTTGTTATTTTCGAGTATTCTATTGATGTTCATATTTATTACCACTTCGAAGACTTTGCTAATATTTGGAAGCAAACTGATTGGCCTAAGGTTTTTAATATTATTTTCTTCTTCGTCTTTTTTTGGTATAACAATCATTTTAGCCTTTTTCCAACAAGGTGGGAAATATGCATTGTTCAACATGTTGTTAAATAGAGTACAATATTCTAAAATTATCTCTGAGGGAAGATTTTTTAGAATGATATTTGGTATTTGATCTAAGCCTGATGACAATTTACCTTTCAAATTTGCGAATACCCCTGCGAGGTCGTTAGAAAGAATGAAGAAACTTTCAGTCTGTTCTTCGTTAAGATCATTTGCTTTTTTTTCATTGCTAAATGTTGTTTTCTGCGATTCGATGTTATCAAATAAAGTTTTTGTTCTTAAAAACTCATTGAAGCATGCTTCAACTTGTGAGTGAACTTGGTTAGTACGCACATTCTGTTTTGAAGAGTGGACTGCTTCGAAGTGGACGCCAATCACATCTACTATGTCTTTGTTATTTTTAATAATGTAGCTGTTGGTTGCCAAATTTTTTTCAATTAAAAAGCTATCTAGTCTCGCTTCTTGCATCAGTTCGGATGCATTAAAGGGGATAGAAAAGTGACTGATGGGCTCATATTAATTTTTGAGAAACGATTTTTTAACAGTGGATATTTTTGATGGATCGCTGGTATTAATGTGAGAGAGCTTATGTTCTAATTGGTTGTTTATATGTATTTTGATATTTTCCTGGATTAGTTTCTTGATTAGTTTTAGTTTTGTCTTTTCTTGTTGTATGTTGCTGAAAGAGCACTGTAGTTGTAGCCGGTTATATTTTTTTATATTGGTAAGAGTTTTACTTTTTTCTAGAAGTAATGTTTTTAACACTGGTATTTTGGTTAGGTTATGAGTAATGCTATTAGTTTTTGTTTTCGGGACTCTCTTTTCTATGGCAGTTAGAATAATATTGTTTAGTTTGTCCAAGTGGTGGTCGATCTCAATATTATTTAGGTTTCTATTCTCTGGTGTTCGGATAACGTTCTGGAGTTCTGAAATCAAGGTATTTTTGAATTTTTTCCAATTGGTTTTTTTGGTAGTCCAATGTTGCCTCTTCTGTGTTGGTCAGTAGTGTAAAAAAGTTACCGTCTCTGCGAGCTATAATTTCTATGGCATTGTGATCGTTGTCATAGTGAAGGCATTTCAAACAGTTGACGGTGTCGTTGGATTTTAGTATATTTAATCTATGGTCAGCAATGCAGACATCCAAAAAAGAGCTTGCTCTCATGTATGAAGGTGATACAGAGGCATACATATTGTATCCAAATTTTAACTCATTTGTGATAAGCCAATCTTTTAACGCTCTGCCCTTAGGATTATCTTGGGCATTTCCCCAGTCCATGTGCTTACTGTTAAGGTCCCCTGCTAATATATAATAGTGATTGAGTTGCTCGAGGTTTAAAGCTTCGAAAACTGTGTCAAACTCTGTCTTAAATACATCGTTATTATTTCCTGCTGGGTAATATGCTGCTATTATATATAATATGTTATTTGAGGGCATATGTATTTTGATTATGCAAGTTTCAAGGCATGACAGATGATGAATTTTGCGGTTAAAGACTTTGGTGTATTTAATGTTTTCTTTGATTAGTATTGCTTTGCCACCACCTCTCATGGCGGTCGGCCTATCTTTCCTTATCAAGTTATATCCAACAAATTTTAGTTTGTGCTTCGGGTTTAATTTAGTTTCATTGAGTAATAATATGTCTGGGTTTTTGTTTTTCAGAAATTCACTTAGATCTAGTCTCCTACATAAGCTTATGAGAGAGTTGACGTTAAGGGAAATAATATTTAATTGGGGTTTAGTAATAGCCTGCATGGGTCCAAAGTTCATACTGAGTCCATTAGACCACATATTGCATCGACTCTAGCCGTCTGCAGTTCTAGTTGTTTTTGAAGGTTTGTGATTTGATTGCTTAAGGATAAAATTGTATTTTTTAATTCTACTAGAAATGAATTTTGAATATTTTGATCGTTGGGAGTGTTTAATGTTCGGTGAGCTTCTCTAGTTACATTTGCATAGCTTAAGTTAGAGTTAGTGAATATATTTGGGTTGTTAGTGCTGTTAGTCTTAGTTATAGCTAGATTTTGCTTTTTCAGTCTTAATTTCTGTTGTAGCTCCTTATATCGTTCACATCCCCTGTAGGATGCGGGGTGCCATGATTTTTTGCATAGTACACAGTATAAGTTTTCCTTTTCTGTATTTTCTCCATCTCAGGGAGGGCAATCTTTGCTGTTATGTGTTCCGCTACATTTCACACATCGCGGTGGCATATTACAGTTGGCGGCGCTATGGTAGAAGTTTTGGCAGTTTCTGCAGTGTTGGATCTGAGGTCTACGTAGATGCTCCCATTTAATGCAATGGTATAAAATAAAATTGATTGCTTTCAATTCGTTAATATTGCTTTCAGCGGATACTTGGACCATGAATATTGGCAGCTGTATATTTCGCTGTATTGATTTTTTAGTGGTAAATGGGCTTACTTTAAGAATTTTGAGGTTGTCGTTTTGGTAGCTGCAAAGCTCGTTGAGAATTTCTTCACAGTTGGTATTGCCGTTTAGGCCTTTCAGTAAATATGTTTTTGTTTTTAGGCATTTAGGTGTATATGAATAATATTTGACGTTGGCTTTTTCAAGTTAGCCGCGAACTCTTTTGTAATCGTCAAGATTTGTTAAGTATATCGCTAATTTATTTTGGTTGTATTCTTTAATTTTAAATTGTGTTATCTTTAGACCATTTTTAATAAGTTCGATTATTTCTTTTGATTCTACATCAAATGTGTTAATAGTTGGGATGTTTTTGTTATAACTCTTGCTTTTGACATTTGTAATTACTGTCGATTCATTGTTTTGAGTTACATTAGCAGGTGCAGCTTCGGCTGCTGCTGCGCTAGTTGATGGGTTATTGTTGTTGTTTGGACCATTATTAGCTCGTGTTTGTTCACTGTGTACATGTTGCTTAAATTTTTCAAATGCTTCATTACACTCTTCTAGATCATCTTCTAGTATAGCGTAGTAATTGTTTTTGTAATTTTTTGACATTGTGTTCTCGGTCACGTTGTCATTTTTCCTTTTCCAATTTAACTCATTTTTTTAGAGTTTATAACTTTATTAAATACAGAGCCCAGCGCATTGCGCTCGCACATAATTCTTAATCACTATTTCTGCAGATTTAAAATCACTGCCGCAGTTGTTTTAATATTTAAGATTTATTATTTTATTTAGATTTTTACTTTTGCACAAGGCAAAAAAAAAAAAACGAGAAGAAATATCTGATTACGTATTGTTCGCTCCGCATGCATGATCAAACTCCAATTTCTGCCCCGTTTCAACAGCTAGAAGCTTCAAATTTCACCAAATGCTTACGTATATAGCATATATTGTTGTCTAAAAAAATTATAGAGATCGGTGGTATATATATTATATACTTCATACAAACTGTCATTTTTGCCAATTTTTTACGGATAGAAGCTTCAAAATTCATCAAGTTTCATCAAATAGCTACGTCTACTTCATATATTTTTGAAATACGTGATTCGTAGTCGTAGTTTTTACATGCAGACCACAAAAAACGAGAAGCTTTGCATCCTCACACAAAGTACCTACCTATTTTTATACATTTCATGAAAATGAAATGGTATATTAATTTCGTCACGAAACCCAAAATTGTAAGTCCTTAAAGGAAAATAGATAAACCCACCATTAAGTATACCGAAATAATCAGAATGAAGAGCTGAGTTGATTTAGCCATGTCTGTCTGTCTGTCTGTCCGTCTGTCCGTCTGTCTGTTTGTATGCAAACTAGTCCCTAAATTTTTAAGATATCTTGATAAAATTTGGTGAGCAGGTGTATTTGGGTGTCCGATTAGACATTTGTCGGAACCGGCCGGATCGGACCACTATAGCATATATCCTCCATACAACCGATTTTTCAGAAAAAGAGGATTTTTGTAATATCTTACTCAATTTAACAGATTGAAGCTTCAAACTTCACCATATACTTTCGTATATTGCACATATTGTTGCCTGAAAAATTGATGAGATCGGTTGTATATATAGTATATATCCCCCACAACCGATTGTTCAGATAAGAAACTTTTCGTAATTACTGCCCTATTTTAAGAGCTAGAGGCTTCAAATTTCAACGAATGCTTACGTATATAGCATATATTGTTGTCTAAAAAAATCATACAGATCGGTGGTATATATAGTATATATATGGTAGTATATATAGTATATATATATAGTATATATATATATTTTCGCAATTTTAGCCCCATTTTAACAGCTAGAAGCTTCAAATTTCACCGAACGCTTACGTATATGACATATATTGTTGTCTGAAAAAATCATAGAGATTGGTTATATATATAGTATATATCTCATACAACCGATTGTTCAGTTAAGAAACTTTTCGCAATTTCTACCCCATTTTAACAGCTATAAGCTTCAAATTTCACCGATTGCTTACGTATATAGTATATATTGTTGTGTAAAAAAATCATAGAGATCGGTGATATATATAATATATATATGATGGTATATATAGTATATATATACTTTTTTTTGCGATTTCGGCCCCATTTTAACAGCTGGAAGCTTTAAATTTCACCAAATGCTTACGCGTATAGCATATATTGATGTCTGAAAAAATCATTGAGATCGGGTGTATACATAGTATATATCTCATACAACCGATTGTTCAGATAAGAAACTTTGCGCAATTTCTGCCCCGTTTTAACAAAATTTCACCAAATGCTTACGTATATAGCATATATTGTTGTCTGAAAAAATCATAGAGATCGGTGGTATATATATTATATACTTCATACAAACTGTCATTTTTGCCCCTTTTTTTACGGATAGAAGCTTCAAAATTCATCAAGTTTCATCAAATAGCTACGTTAACTTCATATATTTTTGAAATACGTGATTCGTAGTAGAGATATACGCCGCCGATAAACGCCGCCGCCGCCGCCGATTTTGGTCGTTTTTCGCACGCCGCCGCCGAATGTCAAAAATATCGGCGCGTCGGCGCGGCGTCCGGCGCGTTACTATATTTTCTACTCGTTTAACACTGTTTAGGCCATTTAATGTTTATGTCGAAAATTGGTCGGATATGGTCGAAAGTGGTATCAACGGATGCGCATACTGCCAGTTATAAGAAACTAATTGCGAAACTTAACTCTTTATAACTATTCAAAAGTTATTTAAAATAACAGGCGCTTTCGATGTCAGCTTAACACGGACTTTGCATCACCCAATTCAGCAAGTTATTAAAACAAAACACTAAAAGGAAAGTTATATAATAAATTTATATGCTCATTTTGCATTTTTGAAAAAATTAATAATGAAGAATTAATTCAAATAAAATGACCCAAGGCAAACATGTTTTTAAATTGTCCTCAAGAATAAGCGAAATCAGTGATGCAAAATCCTTTAGTAGGTTCTAGGGGCATAAACACTCCTTTGAAATTATTCTTACGTCATACTTAAGTTGAGGATATATGTACTTACTAGCCTTTACCCGCGGCCCCGTCCGCAAGGAAAATTTTAAATATATGGGCTATTCGCGTTAGCCTGCTTATTATCTGTTTAAAATTTTGTTTTCTGTCTAATGCATTTTATTTTTGTAATTGAGTAAAAAAAAGAACTAAATGAGCTGATAACCTGATAGGATCCCAAATGATCCCGAAATTATCCAGAAAAAGCTACGAAATGACCCCAACGCTATCGCGGACGGATCCCGAAAACCATCCAGAAATGCCCCGAAAGGGTCTCCAAAAGTTCCCCGAATAGTCCCAAAAAAACCCGAAATGAGAGCGACACGATTCTAGACGTATCCAGAGAACCACACTGAAATGATCCCTGAAGGTGTTCCAAAATGATCCCGAAAAGGTTCCGAAATGACCCTGACGGGCTCCCGGGCGGATCTCAAAAACCATCCAGAAAATATCCAGGAAGGGTCCCTAAATTATCCCGAATAATTCCAGAAAAAGTTCCGAAATGGCTCCGAGGGGATCCACGATGGATCGCGAAAACCATACAGAAATGATTCCGGAAGGATTCCAAAATGATCCCGAAATAGTCCGGAATTGACCCAGATGGGATCCCGCACAGATCCAAAAATGATCCCGGAAGGGTGCAAAAACTATCCCGGAAAAGTAACAAAAAATCCCGAAATGGCTCCTACGGCGTCCCGGACGGATCCAGAAATGATCTCGGAAGGGTCCCCAAATGATCCCAAAATGGTCCCGAAATGACCCTGATGGATCCGAAAAACCATCAAGAAATTGTGCCGAAAGGGTCCCAAAATGATCCCGAAATAATACAGAAAAAGTCACGAAACGACCCCTAGAGGATCCCCAAATGATCCCGTATTAGCCCCGAAAAGGTCCCGAAATAACCCGACGGGATCCCGGACAAATCCCGAAAACCATCCAGAAATGATGCCGGAAGGAATCCCAAATTATTCCGTAAAAGTCCCGCATTGATTCCGACGGGATCCCGAACGGATACCGAAAATCATCCAGAAGTGATGCCGGAAAGGTCCTCAAATGATCACCTAATAGTCCCGAAATGACTCTTAAGGGGTCATGGACGGATCCCATAAACCATCCAGAAATGATCCCGATATAGTCCCGAAGAAGTCCCGAAATGACCCTGACGGGATCTCGAACGCACCCCTAAATGACCCTGACGGGATCCCGGACAGAGCCCGAAATCCATCCAGAAATGATCTTGGGAGGGACCCCAAATGATCCCGAAAAAGTCCCGCAATGATTCCGAGGGGATCCTGATCGGATACCGAAAACCATCCAGAAGTGATGCCGGAAAGGTCCTCAAATGATCACCTAATACCAAAATAACCCTGACGGCATCCCGGACTGATCCCAAAATCCATCCAGAAATGATCTTGGGAAGGTCCCAAAATTATCCCGAAATAGTCTCGGAAAAGTTCAGAAATTACCCTGACGGGTTCCCGGATGAATCCTGAAAGCCATCTCTAAATGATCCCGAAAGTCCCGAAATGACCCTGACTGGACCCCGAAAGGATCCCGAAAACTATCCAGAAATGATGCCGGAAATGTCCTCAAATGATCACCTAATAGTTCCGAAAAGACCCTGACGGGATCCCGAACGGATCCCGACAACTATCTAGAAATGATGCCGAAAGGGCCCGCAAATGATCCCGTATTAGTCGAGAAAAAGTCCCGAAATGAACCCGACGGGATGCCGGACGAATCCCAAAAACCATCCATAAATGATGCCGGAAGGGACACCAAATGATCCCGAAAAAGTCCCGCAATAATTCCGACGGGATCCTGAGCGGATACCGAAAACCATCCAGAAGTGATGCCGAAAAAGTCCTCAAATGATCACCTAATAGTCCCAAAATGACCCTGACGGCATCCCGGACAGATCCCGAAATCCATCCAGAAATGATCTTGGGAGGGTCCCAAAATTATCCCGAAATAGTCTGGGAAAAGTCCAGAAATTACCCTGACGGAACCCGGACGAATCCTGAAAACCAATCTTAAATGATGCCGAAAAAGTCCCGAAATGACCCTGATGGGACCCGGAAAGGATCCCGAAAACTAACCAGAAATGATGCCGGAAAGGTCCTCAAATGATCTCCCAATAGTTCCGAAAAGACCCTGACGGAATCCCGAACGGATCCCGACAACTATTCAGAAATTATATCGAAAGGGCCCGCAAATGATCCCGTATTAGTCGAGAAAAAGTCCCGAAATGACCCCGACGGTATGCCGGACGAATCCCAAAAACCATCCAGAAATGATGTCGGAAGGGACCCGAATGATCCCGAAAAAGTCCCGCAATTATTCCGACGGGAATCTGAACGTATACCGAAAACCATCCAGAGGTGATGCCGGAACGGTCCTCAAATGCTCACCTAATAGTCCCAAAATGACCCTGAGGGCATCCCGGACAAATCCCGAAATCCATCCAGAAATGATCTTGGGAAGGTCCCAAAATGATCCCGAAATAGTCTCGGAAAAGTCCAGAAATTACCCTGACGGGTTCCCGGACGAATCCTGAAAGCCATCCTTAAATTATCCCGAAAAAGCCCCGAAATGACCCTGACGGGATCCCGAAAGGATTCCAAAAACTATCCAAAAATGATGCCGGAAAGGTCCTCAAATGATCCCCTAATAGTTCCGAAATGACCGTGACGGGATCCCGAACGGATCCCGACAACTATCCAGAAATTATGCCGAAAGGGTCCGCAAATGATCCCGTATTAGTCGAGAAAAAGTCCCGAAATGACCCCGACGGGATCCCGGATGAATCCCAAAAAACATCCAGAAATGATGCCGGTAGGTATCCCAAATGATCCCGAAATAATCCCGAAATGACCTCGTCGGCATCCCGGACGGATACCGAAAATTATCCAGAAATGATGCCGGAAAGGTCCACAAATGATCCCCTAATAGTTCCGAAAAGACCGTGACGGGATCCCGAACGGATCCCGACAACTATCCAGAAATGATGCCGAAAGGGTCCGCAAATGATCCCGTATTAGTCGAGAAAAAGTCCCGAAATGACCCCGACGGGATCCCGGATGAATCCCAAAAAACATCCAGAAATGATGCCGGTAGGTATCCCAAATGATCCCGAAATAATCCCGAAATGACCTCGTCGGCATCCCGGACGGATCCCGAAAACCATCCAGAAATGATGCCGGAAGAGCCCCCAAATGATCCCGAAAAAGTCCCCATATGACCCCGACGAGATCCCGCACGGATCCCGAAAACCATCCAGAAATGATGCCGGAAGGGTCCCCAAATGATCGCGAAATAGTCCCGAAATGATTCCGGAATAGTCCCGAAAATGTTCCAAAATAACCCCGACGGGATCCCGGACGGATCCCGTAAACTATACAGAAATGATCCCGGAAGGGTCCCAAAATGATCCCGAAATAGTCCCGAAAAAGTCCCGAAATTACCCCGGAGTAATCCCGGACCGATCCCGAAAACCATCCAGAAATGATCCCGGAAGGGTCTCTATATGACCCTTACGGGATTACAAATAAGGTGAAGCTAATCATAAAACCATGTTAATAAGGCAGCATGCGCATTGGAGCGAATAAAAAGTTAGATAGAAACATACAGGTAAAGCTAATAAAAGCGTGCTAATAAAAACAATTGATGGAGGGCGGATGGCGGGAGTAGAGGAGAGGACCACTGATCGTTCCTCCAAAATTGTCTAGATCTCGTTCTGTATGTACCAGATACCAAAAACTATTGATTTAGGAGAAAATTTAGATTGAGTTATAACAATTTATGGATTTTACACCAGAGGGGGAGATAAAGGGGGCGGGCGGAGGGTGTCACTGTTTACTTTGTAAGCCCTCGACTTATTTGACCCCTTGAGTCTGTGATATTGGTGAAGGCCAGTATACGTAAAGTTATAATGTGTAAAAATTATGAAAAATAATTTCTCGAAGGGGTCGTGGGACCCCCACCCCTCTTTCCATGTTCGAAAAAAATTTCGCTAGTAGACTACTGTCTGTGTCCCAAATTTCATCAAAATCCGTGTAGCCATTCTGGCGTGATTCAGTCGCAAAGACGAAAAAATATAATAATTAAATTATAACTGTTCCTAGGGGGCGGGGACCACGCCCCTTTTGAAAAATATATAGCTAGTAGATCCTTCTAGACTATTGGCTATATGTGTGCAAAATTTCATCCAAATCGGTCCAGCCGTTCTTGCGTTATTGAGTCACAAAGACAAACGTCTGGACAAACATCCAAACATCCAAACATCCAAACATCCAAACATCTTAACATCCAAACTTTCCCATATATAATATATACTAGCCTTTACCCGCGGCCCCGTCCGCAAGGAAAATTTTAAATATATGGGCTATTCGCGTTAGCCTGCTTATTATCTGTTTAAAATTTTGTTTTCTGTCTAATGCATTTTATTTTTGTAATTGAGTAAAAAAAAGAACTAAATGAGCTGATAACCTGATAGGATCCCAAATGATCCCGAAATTATCCAGAAAAAGCTACGAAATGACCCCAACGCTATCGCGGACGGATCCCGAAAACCATCCAGAAATGCCCCGAAAGGGTCTCCAAAAGTTCCCCGAATAGTCCCAAAAAAACCCGAAATGAGAGCGACACGATTCTAGACGTATCCAGAGAACCACACAGAAATGATCCCTGAAGATGTTCCAAAATGATCCCGAAAAGGTTCCGAAATGACCCTGACGGGCTCCCGGGCGGATCTCAAAAACCATCCAGAAAATATCCAGGAAGGGTCCCTAAATTATCCCGAATAACTCCAGAAAAAGTTCCGAAATGGCTCCGAGGGGATCCACGATGGATCGCGAAAACCATACAGAAATGATTCCGGAAGGATTCCAAAATGATCCCGAAATAGTCCGGAATTGACCCAGATGGGATCCCGCACAGATCCAAAAATGATCCCGGAAGGGTGCAAAAACTATCCCGGAAAAGTAACAAAAAATCCCGAAATGGCTCCTACGGCATCCCGGACGGATCCAGAAATGATCTCGGAAGGGTCCCCAAATTATCCCAAAATGGTCCCGAAATGACCCTGATGGATCCGGCAAACCATCAAGAAATTGTGCCGAAAGGGTCCCAAAATGATCCCGAAATAATACAGGAAAAGTTACGAAACGACCCCTAGAGGATCCCCAAATGATCCCGTATTAGCCCCGAAAAGGTCCCGAAATAACCCGACGGGATCCCGGACAAATCCCGAAAACCATCCAGAAATGATGCCAGAAGGAATCCCAAATTATTCCGTAAAAGTCCCGCATTGATTCCGACGGGATCCCGAACGGATACCGAAAATCATCCAGAAGTGATGCCGGAAAGGTCCTCAAATGATCACCTAATAGTCCCAAAATGACCCTTAAGGGGTCATGGACGGATCCCATAAACCATCCAGAAATGATCCCGATATAGTCCCGAAGAAGTCCCGAAATGACCCTGACGGGATCTCGAACGCACCCCTAAATGACCCTGACGGGATCCCGGACAGAGCCCGAAATCCATCCAGAAATGATCTTGGGAGGGACCCCAAATGATCCCGAAAAAGTCCCGCAATGATTCCGAGGGGATCCTGATCGGATACCGAAAACCATCCAGAAGTGATGCCGGAAAGGTCCTCAAATGATCACCTAATACCAAAATGACCTTGACGGCATCCCGGACTGATCCCAAAATCCATCCAGAAATGATCTTGGGAAGGTCCCAAAATTATCCCGAAATAGTCTCGGAAAAGTTCAGAAATTACCCTGACGGGTTCCCGGATGAATCCTGAAAGCCATCTCTAAATGATCCCGAAAGTCCCGAAATGACCCTGACTGGACCCCGAAAGGATCCCGAAAACTATCCAGAAATGATGCCGGAAATGTCCTCAAATGATCACCTAATAGTTCCGAAAAGACCCTGACGGGATCCCGAACGGATCCCGACAACTATCTAGAAATGATGCCGAAAGGGCCCGCAAATGATCCCGTATTAGTCGAGAAAAAGTCCCGAAATGAACCCGACGGAATGCCGGACGAATCCCAAAAACCATCCATAAATGATGCCGGAAGGGACACCAAATGATCCCGAAAAAGTCCCGCAATAATTCCGACGGGATCCTGAGCGGATACCGAAAACCATCCAGAAGTGATGCCGAAAAAGTCCTCAAATGATCACCTAATAGTCCCAAAATGACCCTGACGGCATCCCGGACAGATCCCGAAATCCATCCAGAAATGATCTTGGGAGGGTCCCAAAATTATCCCGAAATAGCCTGGGAAAAGTCCAGAAATTACCCTGACGGAACCCGGACGAATCCTGAAAACCAATCTTAAATGATGCCGAAAAAGTGCCGAAATGACCCTGATGGGACCCGGAAAGGATCCCGAAAACTAACCAGAAATGATGCCGGAAAGGTCCTCAAATGATCTCCCAATAGTTCCGAAAAGACCCTGACGGAATCCCGAACGGATCCCGACAACTATTCAGAAATTATATCGAAAGGGCCCGCAAATGATCCCGTATTAGTCGAGAAAAAGTCCCGAAATGACCCCGACGGGATGCCGGACGAATCCCAAAAACCATCCAGAAATGATGTCGGAAGGGACCCGAATGATCCCGAAAAAGTCCCGCAATTATTCCGACGGGAATCTGAACGTATACCGAAAACCATCCAGAGGTGATGCCGGAACGGTCCTCAAATGCTCACCTAATAGTCCCAAAATGACCCTGAGGGCATCCCGGACAAATCCCGAAATCCATCCAGAAATGATCTTGGGAAGGTCCCAAAATGATCCCGAAATAGTCTCGGAAAAGTCCAGAAATTACCCTGACGGGTTCCCGGACGAATCCTGAAAGCCATCTTTAAATTATCCCGAAAAAGCCCCGAAATGACCCTGACGGGATCCCGAAAGGATTCCAAAAACTATCCAAAAATGATGCCGGAAAGGTCCTCAAATGATCCCCTAATAGTTCCGAAATGACCGTGACGGGATCCCGAACGGATCCCGACAACTATCCAGAAATTATGCCGAAAGGGTCCGCAAATGATCCCGTATTAGTCGAGAAAAAGTCCCGAAATGACCCCGACGGGATCCCGGATGAATCCCAAAAAACCTCCAGAAATGATTTATATGTTGATTGGACCAAATTCTTTATGAAAATGTTTGCTGGGTTGGAGCTGTTTTGGTCGATATGTATAAAGAAAAAAACCAAGAGTTTTTTACTTTTCTCTTCTATGCATTTCGACGCATCCGCGTCATCATCAGGAAGTCTATCTATTTTCAAACAAACAACATGAAAATACAAAAGTAATCATTATTTTCAATAAACATTACAAATTCAACATTAAAACAATAACTCACAATAATTTAATTAGTTGTACAAACACAATAATATCACAGGACAATCGACACATTCATTTTTCTTATTTTCTATTTTTGTTTTTATCATTTTTTATTATTGCTGTATAAGCGCTATTTGTATTGTCAATGTCTTCTTTAAAATTCATGACATTCGTCATATGTTGTTGGATGCGGAGACTTTCCAGTGTCATCCTCCTTTTGCATCTTCTCTCAACATCTAAAATTTTTGCGTTCCCAAAATCAGCTGTATGGTCATTGTCAGTCAGGTGTTGAGAAAGCGCGGTATTTGTTTTTCTGTTTTTTGCGTCCATTTCATGTTCGTGTATTCTCGTTCTCAATGCTCTTTTCGTTGTGCCAATGTAACATTTATTGCAGACATTGTTGTTGTTACCGTTGCATTGAATTTTATACACTACATTGCATTGTTGTCCCTTGTCTATTTTGTCTTTTGTTTTTGTAAAGAAACGATTAAGTGTATTGTGTGGTTTGTGAGCAAATGTTATGTTGTCTTTTTTCATAATTCTCCTGAGCGATTGATTACTTGTTAGTCCGGGTATATAGGTAACTCCAATATAAGTTTTGTTTGTGTTTGCTTCTGTTTGTCCATTTGATGAATTAGGGTGGTCCATTTCTTGTGTCGTATTAATTATAAGCTTTTCTATTAGAGTATTCGGGTAGCTATTTTTGAAGAGAATATTTTTTATTTTCTTCTTGTTTTCTTCTATGAAATCACCGTCACTTAGAAGATGTATTTTCCTTATTAGACTTGTTGCTGTGTTAATTTTCTGCTTCCATGGATGATTGGAGTGATAATTGATAATTCTTCCTGATGCCATCGACTTTGCATACCAGTTGAACGTTAAGTTTTGGTTTTTTCGGTGTATTTCTACGTCTAGGAAGGCAATTTTGTTGTTCTGCTCTAATTCTTTAGTAAATTGTATCCTGGTATGCTGTGCATTAAATACGGTTAGTATGTCTTCCACGTCTTTAGCTTTAACAATTGCGAATATGTCATCTACATATTTGGTTATGTATTTGACATATATGTCTTTGCTTTTTAATTCAGCGAGGCTGTCGTCCAATATTTTGTCCAGAACGATATTTGCAATGGTTGGAGATAGCGGGTTGCCCATTGGCATTCCGTAGATTTGTTGGTATATGGTGTTGTTATATGAAAAATAATTGTTGTCACGTAAGCAGAAATCTAGTATCGTCTGGAACTGTTTTTTGTCTATTTGTGTATGTGTCTCCAATTTTTCCCATTTTCGCATAATAGTGCGTATTGCTAAATGTATGGGTATATTCGTAAAAAGAGATACGACGTCGAATGAAATGAGAATTTCGTCGTCTTGAATTGTGAAATTATTGATTTTTTCTTTAAGTTGAAGTGAACTTTTTATATTAAGATCATCGGATATAATATTTTCTAAAATGCTTCCAACAAATTTTGATAATTTGTAACATGGTACATTAAATGATGCCGGTAGGTATCCCAAATGATCCCGAAATAATCCCGAAATGACCTCGTCGGCATCCCGGACGGATACCGAAAATTATCCAGAAATGATGCCGGAAAGGTCCACAAATGATCCCCTAATAGTCCCGAAATTACCCTGATGGGATCCCGGACGGATCCCGAAAACCATCCAGAAATGATGCCGGAAGAGCCCCCAAATGATCCCGAAAAAGTCTCCAAATGACCCCGACGATATCCCGGACGGATCCCGAAAACCATCCAGAAATGATGCCGGAAGAGCCCCCAAATGATCCCGAAAAAGTCCCCAAATGACCCCGACGAGATCCCGCACGGATCCCGAAAACCATCCAGAAATGATGCCGGAAGAGCCCCAAATGATCCCGAAAAAGTCCCCAAATGACCCCGACATACTCCAGAAAAGGTTCCGAAATGGCTCCGAGGGAATCAACGACGGATCGCGAAAACCATACAGAAATGATTCCGGAAGGATCCCAAAATGATCCCGAAATAGTCCGGAAATTACCCAGATGGGATCCCGCACAGATCCAGAAATGATCCAGGAAGGGTCCAAAAACTATCCCGGAAAAGTAACAAAAAATCCCGAAATGGCTCCTACGGCATCCCGGACGGATCCAGAAATGATCTCGGAAGGGTCCCCAAATGATCCCAAAATGGTCCCGAAATGACCCTGATGGATCCGACAAACCATCAAGAAATTATGCCGGAAGGGTCCCCAAATGATCCCGAATATTAGCCCCGAAAAAGTCCCAAAATGACCCTGACGGGATCCCGAAAGGATTCCGAAAACAATACAGAAATGATGCCGGAAAGGTCCTCAAATGATTCCCTAATATTCCCGAAATGACCGTGACGGGATCCCGACAACTATCCAGAAATGATGCCGAAAGGGTCCGCAAGTGATCCCGTATTAGTCGAAAAAAATCCCGAAAGGACCACGACGGGATCACGGACGAATCCCAAAAACCATCCAGAAATGATGCCGGTAGGTATCCCAAATGATCCCGAAATAGTCCCGAAATCACCTCGTCGCCATCCCGGACGGATCCCGAAAATTATACAGAAATGATGCCGGAAAGGTTCCCAAATGATCCCCTAATAGTCCCGAAATTACCCTAATGGGATCCCGGACGGATCCCGAAAACCATCCAGAAATGATGCCGAAAGGGTTCCCAAATGATCCCGTATTAGTCGCGAAAAAGTCCCGAAATGACCCCGACGGGATCCCGGACGGATCCCGAAAACCATCCAGAAATGATGCCGGATGAGCCCCAAAATGATCCCGAAAAAGTCCCCAAATGACCCCGACGAGATCCCGGACGGATCCCGAAAACCATCCAGAAATGATGCCGGAAGAGCCCCCAAATGATCCCCAAAAAGTCCCCAAATGACCGCGACGATATCCCGGACGGATTCCGAAAACCATCCAGAAATGATGCCGGAAGAGCCCCCAAATGATCCCGAAAAAGTCCCCATATGACCCCGACGAGATCCCGCACGGATCCCGAAAACCATCCAGAAATGATGCCGGAAGGTCCCCAAATGATCGCGAAATAGTCCCGAAATGATTCCGGAATAGTCCCGAAAATGTTCCAAAATAACCCCGACGGGATCCCGGACGGATCCCGTAAACTATACAGAAATGATCCCGGAAGGGTCCCAAAATGATCCCGAAATAGTCCCGAAAAAGTCCCGAAATTACCCCGGCGTAATCCCGGACCGATCCCGAAAACCATCCAGAAATGATCCCGGAAGGGTCTCGATATGACCCTTACGGGATTACAAATAAGGTGAAGCTAATTATAAAACCATGTTAATAAGGCAGCAGGCGCATTGGAGCGAATAAAAAGTTAGATAGAAACATACAGGTAAAGCTAATAAAAGCGTGCTAATAAAAACAATTGATGGAGGGCGGATGGCGGGAGTAGAGGAGAGGACCACTGATCGTTCCTCCAAAATTGTCTAGATCTCGTTCTGTATGTACCAGATACCAAAAACTATTGATTTAGGAGAAAATTTAGATTGAGTTATAACAATTTATGGATTTTACACCAGAGGGGGAGATAAAGGGGGCGGGCGGAGGGTGTCACTGTTTACTTTGTAAGCCCTCGACTTATTTGACCCCTTGAGTCTGTGATATTGGTGAAGGCCAGTATACGTAAAGTTATAATGTGTAAAAATTATGAAAAATAATTTCTCGAAGGGGTCGTGGGACCCCCACCCCTCTTTCCATGTTCGAAAAAAATTTCGCTAGTAGACTACTGTCTGTGTCCCAAATTTCATCAAAATCCGTGTAGCCATTCTGGCGTGATTCAGTCGCAAAGACGAAAAAATATAATAATTAAATTATAACTGTTCCTAGGGGGCGGGGACCACGCCACTTTTGAAAATTATATAGCTAGTAGATCCTTCTAGACTATTGGCTATATGTGTGCAAAATTTCATCCAAATCGGTCCAGCCGTTCTTGCGTTATTGAGTCACAAAGACAAACGTCTGGACAAACATCCAAACATCCAAACATCCAAACATCCAAACATCTTAACATCCAAACTTTCCCATTTATAATATATACTAGCCTTTACCCGCGGCCCCGTCCGCAAGGAAAATTTTAAATATATGGGCTATTCGCGTTAGCCTGCTTATTATCTGTTTAAAATTTTGTTTTCTGTCTAATGCATTTTATTTTTGTAATTGAGTAAAAAAAAGAACTAAATGAGCTGATAACCTGATAGGATCCCAAATGATCCCGAAATTATCCAGAAAAAGCTACGAAATGACCCCAACGCTATCGCGGACGGATCCCGAAAACCATCCAGAAATGCCCCGAAAGGGTCTCCAAAAGTTCCCCGAATAGTCCCAAAAAAACCCGAAATGAGAGCGACACGATTCTAGACGTATCCAGAGAACCACACAGAAATGATCCCTGAAGGTGTTCCAAAATGATCCCGAAAAGGTTCCGAAATGACCCTGACGGGCTCCCGGGCGGATCTCAAAAACCATCCAGAAAATATCCAGGAAGGGTCCCTAAATTATCCCGAATAACTCCAGAAAAAGTTCCGAAATGGCTCCGAGGGGATCCACGATGGATCGCGAAAACCATACAGAAATGATTCCGGAAGGATTCCAAAATGATCCCGAAATAGTCCGGAATTGACCCAGATGGGATCCCGCACAGATCCAAAAATGATCCCGGAAGGGTGCAAAAACTATCCCGGAAAAGTAACAAAAAATCGCGAAATGGCTCCTACGGCATCCCGGACGGATCCAGAAATGATCTCGGAAGGGTCCCCAAATGATCCCAAAATGGTCCCGAAATGACCCTGATGGATCCGGCAAACCATCAAGAAATTGTGCCGAAAGGGTCCCAAAATGATCCCGAAATAATACAGAAAAAGTCACGAAACGACCCCTAGAGGATCCCCAAATGATCCCGTATTAGCCCCGAAAAGGTCCCGAAATAACCCGACGGGATCCCGGACAAATCCCGAAAACCATCCAGAAATGATGCCGGAAGGAATCCCAAATTATTCCGTAAAAGTCCCGCATTGATTCCGACGGGATCCCGAACGGATACCGAAAATCATCCAGAAGTGATGCCGGAAAGGTCCTCAAATGATCACCTAATAGTCCCGAAATGACCCTTAAGGGGTCATGGACGGATCCCATAAACCATCCAGAAATGATCCCGATATAGTCCCGAAATGACCCTGACGGGATCTCGAACGCACCCCTAAATGACCCTGACGGGATCCCGGACAGAGCCCGAAATCCATCCAGAAATGATCTTGGGAGGGACCCCAAATGATCCCGAAAAAGTCCCGCAATGATTCCGAGGGGATCCTGATCGGATACCGAAAACCATCCAGAAGTGATGCCGGAAAGGTCCTCAAATGATCACCTAATACCAAAATGACCCTGACGGCATCCCGGACTGATCCCAAAATCCATCCAGAAATGATCTTGGGAAGGTCCCAAAATTATCCCGAAATAGTCTCGGAAAAGTTCAGAAATTACCCTGACGGGTTCCCGGACGAATCCTGAAAGCCATCTCTAAATGATCCCGAAAGTCCCGAAATGACCCTGACTGGACCCCGAAAGGATCCCGAAAACTATCCAGAAATGATGCCGGAAATGTCCTCAAATGATCACCTAATAGTTCCGAA